>NC_031973.2:2167500-2292500 GCF_001858045.2 Oreochromis niloticus
TAAAGACCCTACCCCCCAACCCCGCAAACCCATTGATCACAAATAATGTGGTAATAGAATATGGAATTTATTATTAAGACGTTTATGATTATGGTGAGTTAACAAACAGTAGACACAATACACAAATTCAAATACTGTACTTTAGATTTCAATTTTAATAAAGTGTTACTATTTTCTGCTTCAAGGTATTACTTTTGAGATTATTATATATATTAGAAAATATAGCATAATGATAATACTAGTTATTGTGAACTTTACAAACCACCCAGCAGTATGTAAAGTCAAATTATAAAATACAAGTAAATAACAATTGCACAACAGAATGTCAGTGTAATGAACATACTTATGTGTAATGAACACACTCTGTGTTCATTATCGACACACTTAGTTTTGACAAAGCACACTGCTTAGGTAAATGATCTGAGTACTTGTTTATCACTGAGCAATTTGTTAATATGTGTTTCGAGCCAAATAAATGACAGAGTGAGAGAGAGAGAGCGTTACGTTAGAACACGTCGTACTATGGCAACCTCCCGAAAGGGAGGGGGGTGTCAATCGTTGGGATGCGCATGCGCAGACAGATTGCGCGACCGGCGGGCCTTGAACTTTCTAAGGGAAAAAACAAGTTCTCGCGGCCGGTGACAGCGAAACGGATAAAGTCTTGAGTACCTGCTGGTCTTTGAAGCTCTGGATTCTGGGACTGTTGGAAAAGGTAAAACATTTTCATTAAAACCTTTTTACTGTTTTGTTTTTGTTACTCGTCATTGTAGCTTGCTGTTAATGCTGTGCTAAAAATAACAGTTAGCTATGTTAGATACGTTAGCCGTTGAGGTTAACATAATTTAGTATCGGTATACAGAACTGTTTTCCTAACAAAACCACTGTTATAATTAAGTGAAGATGCTCCCAACTAATTTGAACCTTTGGCTTCTAAAATATGTGGTTCTATTGCGTGCTGCGTACATAACGTAATGTCAGCTAGACTGATATTAAAATTTATAATATTGTTAAAGTCACTAAAATGGCGCCTGAAGCCTGTTGTGATGTGAGCTGTGTGTCTGCTCTAGAAACTCAGAAATTCAGTTAAATTTCATTTATCCACCATCATACATTAATGGAAACGGAAGGCTGGGTGTCTGTACCGCTGTGATTGGCTGAGAAGCACGCGCGGGTCACTTTCAAGTGTCTGCCAGCATTGAGGGGGGAGAAGAAACTCGAGTTCTTCAGCAAACTATCGGGGTGTTAAGAAATATTTTATCATCTCCTGAAACGGTCACATCGTTGTCCTCATCACTTGATCGAGATGGGACTGCACCCAGTGTTACCCACAGCACGGTGGAAAGTGAGATGAGGGAACTTTTTAGACTAGCTAACACCCGGGTAGCTTCAACGAGCCAAGTAGCTACACGGAGTTCGACTGGAGTGGGGCAGTCTTTTATGGCGTTATTTTTGTGCCACTATTCTGAGCGCACGTAAAAAAAAGTTTGCAGGTGCAAGTGTTGCATTTTGAGGAGAAATGTATTTTGAGCGAAGAAAAGCTGAATTTGAGTGAACAAAATTCATTGCTGCGTGCAAAAAATGTATTTCAGTGTTTGCTATTATCCACACACACACACACAATAGCAGCCCCTCTCGATCAGTTTTTGCATTTGCGCTCACTCGCGCTCTCAACATTTCTGCCCGTGCGCGCTCAACTCTTTGTGTATGCCGTTATATTTGTGCCACAAAACCAGCCAATCACAGACTTGGATGCAAAAATATCTGATTGGCTGTTTTGGTCTCCAATCAGCTCGAAATGATGAAATGCAATATCCCAGAATCCATTTCGTCCAAAACTCAAACGAGGCAGTGGCGGAGGAACACAGAGCGGCGGAGTTTGAAATATTACTCTTACTGGGTCACAAAATAAACTTTTAAGATATTTTCATGCGAGAATGTTGTTGTGTAAACTTCAAATATCTGCTTAATTCATCAAGACATCACATATTTCCATAAGTGCTCTAACGTTTTCGGAGATGAATCAAGCAGTCAAGTGACGATAACAACGATGTGACCGTTTCAGGAGATGATAAAATATTTCTTAACACCCCGATAGCTTGCTGAAGAACTCGAGTTTCTTCTCCCCCCTCCATGCTGTCAGATACTTGAAAGTGACCCGCGCGTGCTTCTCAGCCAGTCACAGCGGTACAGACACCCAGCCTTCCGTTTCCATTAAACTCCTTCCGTTTCCACTATACTCTTTCATTCACATACATTATTCTCTTGCATACATATATTTTCTTCAGACATGTATGCATTCTCTTCTTACATACATATATTATTTGTGAGATTAAATGCATATTGAATGCATGTAAATGAGAGCAAAATGTAGGAATGCATAAATGAAAGTGCATGTATGTTAGAGTGAGAATTTGTAAATATGTACATTAAAATACATGTATAAGAGAGCACAATACTGCAATGTGTGTGTTAAATACAGGGAATGCAGAATTATTAGGCAAATGAGTATTTTGTCCACATCATCCTCTTCATGCATGTTGTCTTACTCCAAGCTGTATAGGCTCGAAAGCCCACTACCAATTAAGCATATTAGGTGATGTGCATCTCTGTAATGAGAAGGGGTGTGGTCTAATGACATCAACACCCTATATCAGGTGTGCATAATTATTAGGCAACTTCCTTTCCTTTGGCAAAATGGGTCAAAAGAAGGACTTGACAGGTTCAGAAAAGTCAAAAATAGTGAGATATCTTGCAGAGGGATGCAGCAGTCTTAAAATTGCAAAGCTTCTGAAGCGTGATCATCGAACAATCAAGCGTTTCATTCAAAATAGTCAACGGGGTCGCAAGAAGCGTGTGGAAAAACCAAGGCGCAAAATAACTGCCCATGAACTGAGAAAAGTCAAGCGTGCAGCTGCCAAGATGCCACTTGCCACCAGTTTGGCCATATTTCAGAGCTGCAACATCACTGGAGTGCCCAAAAGCACAAGGTGTGCAATACTCAGAGACATGGCCAAGGTAAGAAAGGCTGAAAGACGACCACCACTGAACAAGACACACAAGCTGAAACGTCAAGACTGGGCCAAGAAATATCTCAAGACTGATTTTTCTAAGGTTTTATGGACTGATGGAATGAGAGTGAGTCTTGATGGGCCAGATGGATGGGCCCGTGGCTGGATTGGTAAAGGGCAGAGAGCTCCAGTCCGACTCAGACGCCAGCAAGGTGGAGGTGGAGTACTGGTTTGGGCTGGTATCATCAAAGATGAGCTTGTGGGGCCTTTTCGGGTTGAGGATGGAGTCAAGCTCAACTCCCAGTCCTACTGCCAGTTTCTGGAAGACACCTTCTTCAAGCAGTGGTACAGGAAGAAGTCTGCATCCTTCAAGAAAAACATGATTTTCATGCAGGACAATGCTCCATCACACGCGTCCAAGTACTCCACAGCGTGGCTGGCAAGAAAGGGTATAAAAGAAGAAAAACTAATGACATGGCCTCCTTGTTCACCTGATCTGAACCCCATTGAGAACCTGTGGTCCATCATCAAATGTGAGATTTACAAGGAGGGAAAACAGTACACCTCTCTGAACAGTGTCTGGGAGGCTGTGGTTGCTGCTGCACGCAACGTTGATGGTGAACAGATCAAAACACTGACAGAATCCATGGATGGCAGGCTTTTGAGTGTCCTTGCAAAGAAAGGTGGCTATATTGGTCGCTGATTTGTTTTGGTTTTGTTTTTGAATGTCAGAAATGTATATTTGTGAATGTGGAGATGTTATATTGGTTTCACTGGTAAAAATAAATAATTGAAATGGGTATATATTTGTCTTTTGTTAAGTTGCCTAATAATTATGCACAGTAATAGTCACCTGCACGCACAGATATCCCCCTAAAATAGCTCAAACTAAAAACAAACTAAAAACTACTTCCAAAAACATTCAGCTTTGATATTAATGAGTTTTTTGGGTTCATTGAGAACATGGTTGTTGTTCAATAATAAAATTATTCCTCAAAAATACAACTTGCCTAATAATTCTGCACTCCCTGTATGTGTAAACATGAGAATAAAAATATCTAAATATAAAATTTAAAATAAAACTATGTGAGAGTGAAAGTATATGTATGTGAAAGAAGAATATATGTATGTGCGAGTGAAAGAATGAATTTTGGCTTGTACAGCCCCTCATAGCCAGTCGTAGAGGAGGCATCGACACATAAATCTACCCGGCTTAAATCACAAGACCACCTTTGACCGAAAAGCTGTAGATTTTTCTTGTTTGCACAAATTAATTCAGATTCACACTAATTCTTTTCACAGCTCCAACAAAATGAGGAAGAGGAGGGAGAAATACAATTAGATTGAATTACAATTGGATGGAAGTCGAGGACAAGGAGAAGGAAGCTTAGGATGAGGAGGAAGAGAAGTAAGAAAAGCAGCAGGAGCATCTTTAGGGATCTCTATGATGTCATTGAGGTTTGTTTCATTAATATTGTCCTCTCACAAAGAAAGATTAACTTGTTTTAGTTCACCTACTTCCTGTATTAAATAGTGATGTGCAAAACGTGGAAAACCACGGAGCAGGCACGTATAGTGCATCTGCACGTAAATGAACATTAAATCTCTCAGACTAAAATCTGTATTATACTTTTAGTCTTAAAAACATATGTTGTATATTTATCACCCTTATGATAAAACCCATGTCAGCCATTGGTTCATAGACTTTGTATTTTGAAGCCTCAACATTTGCTTTATTGCTATTGCTATGTGGGTTTTTGTGAGCCTTTGGGACCATATTAGGGCGAGGGATCAGAATCTGGAGTCGTGCACACTACTGTTTCATTTAGCGTGTATCCATAAGATTTGTACAGCAGATCCAAGTTGTGCCTTGAAAACAGGAATGTTGTCTGCATAGAGGAGAACTTTAATAGCAGGCTTGTACAAAGTGAGGCTTTGTGCTCACATTTGCTGCAAACACTTGTTTTACCCTGTTTTGATGCAGAATTTATTTGAAATCAGGCAAGAACTGGACTTGTTTTTTATAATGTGTTCTTGTGAATTGATTGTGTATCACATACATTTGATTTGGGTTCCAGTTCTTTTTTCTGCAAGACAACAGTCGTCTGCTGGCCAAAAAAGTTTTCCAAATACCTCCACGTTATCAAGCCTGGATTTAGAAAAGAATTGCAAAAAAATCTGCACCTCCCGCTTCACATGCAATTTGTGTTTGTGTGTTCAGAGGCGGCGGCGGTGAGAGGGGAGACCTCGGCTCATCCAGCTGGAGAGCCTGACCAGGAGGAGTCGAAAATTAACTCTGTTCTTCCAGGGCACCCTGCAGACTCGGCTGCTGGCAACAGCGAGGGAGTGCGGCCGCCGCTGGGATGACGTGAACGCCAAACAGGAGTCCATCACAGGTCGACTGCAGTTATGCGAGTCAGACCTTCTGAGGAGGGTTTCAGTTTTCTCTCTTCTTTATAATTGACCCTTGTTTTCTCTCTCTCAGCTCCTTGTCTCAGAGTGGGAGGGATTTGAAGCACAAAGGGAGGAGCTTGTCGTTTGGTTGGCTGATATGGATGTCCGCCTGAGTGAGGTTGACCAGCTGACAAAACTGAAACAACTGCAGGTGTGGGGTTGTTTTGATATGACATATATTTGATATGATACATACGTCAGAGACATTATCCTAAACTGGACTAACAAAGGACCACGAGTCCAACATGAAACTTACCTTACATAATGTAAGGCTGAAGTTCATTGATAATTTTAATCAAAAACTTGTTGAAACTTGTTGAAACTTGTTGAACACATTTTCATCTGCTGATGAAAATGTGTTGATTTATTGGTCTGGTATGAAGCTCTTGCTATTTCTAATGTGTTTTTATCACTTTCTGATGTTTTATTAATTAAACAATACATGTATTCATTGTTGTGTTATCTATAGATATAGTATTTATATATTTTTATTTATAGTATAGTAAAAATGTTTAATTATTACTGTTTAAATGACTAATATGTGACATGTATTAGTAGTGATGTTGAGCTGAGGGTTAAAATGCCTTTTTGTCTTTTGGTATATTATGAAATGGCAATAAACCATTAATATATGTCTATGCTGTGCTCGTATTTATTTTACCCTACTCAAATTCAATTTATGATACATTTTATTTTGAAAAATTTAAAATGGTTCTTTAAAGAACCATTTTTAAAAAGGTTCTTTGAAAAACCATTAAAGGTGCCCCAAAGAATTCAATTCAATTCAATTCAATTTTATTTATATAGCGCCAAATCACAACAAAAGTCGCCTCAAGGCGCTTTATATTGTACAGTAGATAGCACAATAATAAATACAGAGAAAAACCCAACAATCATATGACCCCCTATGAGCAAGCACTTTGGCGACAGTGGGAAGGAAAAACTCCCTTTTAACAGGAAGAAACCTCCGGCAGAACCAGGCTCAGGGAGGGGCGGCCATCTGCTGCGACCGGTTGGGGTGAAAGAAGGAAAACAGGATAAAGACATGCTGTGGGAGAGAGACAGAGATTAATAACAGATATGATTCGATGCAGAGAGGTCTATTAGCACATAGTGAGTGAGAAAGGTGACTGGAAGGGAAAAACTCAATGCATCATGGGAATCCCCGGCAGCCTACGTCTATTGCAGCATAACTAAGGGAGGATTCAGGGTCACCTGGTCCAGCCCTAACTATATGCTTTAGCAAAAAGGAAAGTTTTAAGCCTAATCTTGAAAGTAGAGATAGTGTCTGTCTCCTGAATCCAAACTGGAAGTTGGTTCCACAGAAGAGGGGCCTGAAAACTGAAGGCTCTGCCTCCCATTCTACTTTTAAATACTCTAGGAACAACAAGTAGGCCTGCAGAGCGAGAGCGAAGTGCTCTAATAGGGTGATATGGTACTACAAGGTCATTAAGATAAGATGGGGCCTGATTATTTAAGACCTTGTATGTGAGGAGCAGGATTTTGAATTCAATTCTGGATTTAACAGGAAGCCAATGAAGGGAAGCCAAAAGAGGAGAAATATGCTCTCTCTTTCTAGTCCCTGTCAGTACCCTTGCTGCAGCATTTTGGATTAGCTGAAGGCTTTTCAGGGAGTTTTTAGGACATCCTGATAATAAAGAATTACAGTAGTCCAGCCTGGAAGTAATAAATGCATGAACTAGTTTTTCAGCATCACTCTGAGACAGGATATTTCTAATTTTAGAGATATTGTGCAAATGGAAGAAAGCAGTCTTACATATTTGTTTAATATGTGCGTTGAAGGACATGTCCTGGTCAAAAATGACTCCAAGGTTTCTCACAGTGTTACTGGAGGCCAAGGTAATGCCATCCAGAGTAAGAATCTGGTTAGATACCATATTTCTAAGATTTTCAGGGCCGAGTACAATAACCTCAGTTTTCAGACAGCCAGCAATTTAAGGAGAACATGCGGCTAAACATGTCACTCCTGGTCTGATTGGGGAGGGGACCAGAGAAAACTACAGAGTCCGACATTGTTTTGGCAAAGTTACACACCGATTCAATATTGATTTTAGTGACCTCCGATTGGCGTAACCGGGTGTCATTACTGCCGACGTGAATTATGATCTTACTGTATTTACGTTTACCCTTAGCCAGCAGTTTTAAATTTCCTTCAATGTCGCCTGCTCTGGCCCCTGGAAGACAATTGACTATGGTTGCCGGTGTCTCTAGCTTCACATGTCTGAGAACAGAATCACCAATTACCAGAGTTTGACCCCCGGCGGGTGTGTCGCCGAGTGGGGAAAAACGGTTAGACACATGAACAGGTTGGTGGTGTACCTGGGGCTTCAGTTTAAGACTATGCTTCCTCCTCACCGTCACCCAGCCGCCCTCTTTCCCCAGCTGCTTGGGGTCTGCCGGGGAACAGCTAGCGGGGCCTACGCTATCTTCGGCTGCACCAGCTACAGGGGCCTGGCTAGCTACGGGTGAATGAAGGGTGCGAAGCCGAGTCTCCAATTCAGTAATCCTGGCCTCCAGAGCTGCAAATATGCTACATTTGTTACCGGTATCATTACTGCTAAAGGAGGCCGAGGAGTAGCTAAACATCTGACACAATGAGCAGGAAAGTGCAGGAGGGACAGGTGAAGTAGCCATGGTGCTAACGAGTCAGCTACGAGCTAAGCTAAGCTAGCGAAACAGTAAAGAGACAGTGAGTGAATACTTTGGCTATAAATTAGGTAGTGAGTACACAGAAAGTGTGATTCAGATGAAGCACGTTAAGATTATACTATGAAAAAGGGATGTATCAAAAGATTTAAATTAAATTGCTAAGCAGAAAAGCTACTCAGAAACACCACTGTGTTTGAGCAGGAACAGGAAGTGATACTCTACCACAAAGCGAGCGAACACCAAGTGACAGCGCCACCAAGAGTCAGGAACCATTTCTTGATGGTTCTTTGGGGCACCTTTAAAGGTTCTTCAATGAACCACTGAAAGAAATGGTTCTTCAAAGAACCATTGTTTGAAAGGTTCTTTGTGGCACCAAAAGAGGTTCTTCTATGGCATCAGTCTAAAAAACCACTTTTGGTTCCAGTTGGCACCTTTATTTTTCTGAGTGTAGACTTATACATCAGATCGAATAGATAGAAGAATTGAGACCTGCATATTCTAAAAGACAAAATGTTCAAATGTTTTCAATAAACAAATATAATAAAGGTCTTTAAATGTGTGTTATATTAAAATAAACACTCATTCGGCCATGTTGGCTAACGAAAAGTGAATATTAGCTAGAAGAATAGGAACTGTTATATACTGTCGTTCATCACACACACACACACACACACACACACACACACACAGGTACACACACACACACAGGTATACACACACAGGTACACACCTTAACAATGCCGTTGACCAACGGCTCGATGGCAGCCTTCATGTAACCGCTTGTGATCATGAACAGCGTGTACTGGAAATATCCGCCGGGTCCACAGTGAGTGTGAGTCCCACTCAGAACAACATTATCCTGTTGGTATAGATCCCCGTACTTCACCTGCAGTGCCTGCAGAACCTACACACACACACACACACACACACACACACACGCACTGCTTTGTGTGCTTTGTAAAGACCTTTAACACGAGACACATTGGTCCCCACAAAGACAGATGTACAAGATCACGCTAAGGTTGGGCGATATGGAAACATTTTCCAACCGACATTCATCAGTCCAGTAACCAACAATAGGCGGTATATTCACGCAGGTGCAGAGTTTTTGATGGGCAGAGCAATGTAATCATGCACGTACTGATTTGCATGTTTAGAATTTAAATGTTTTGTTTGGAGGAAATATTTTAGCTTCTTTTCTTGTTTGTTTCAGTATTATTATCGCTACTTTTTGGATTATTCATTTATTAATCTGACATGCGCCAAATCACACAAAACATTGGTAGATTTTTTTTTATGTTCGCTGGAAAAGACATTTTTGATTTTTAACGTATTTGTTGTTTGGTCAAGTGTGTCAGACAGATAAACATGGTTATACTGGAAAAAATAAGCCAGTTTCTCTTTGTTTCCCTCCCCACCATTGTGGCTTTTTATTTAAATCAAATGTTTTACGCATTTTTCTGAACATAGGCTGCTGCCTTTCTTTCTGTTATGAGTTTGAGTAAATGATTTGGGCGAACTCTGAGGAGTGTGCCATTAAAACAGCGCTATTATTTTTCCGTTGACTGCTTCACTTAGCTTCAGCCAACATGATTAGCAAACTTACTCAGGGGCAAATAAATAAATCGCTCTTGTAAAAACGATCGCCCATTGTCCATATATTCGTTCAACCTTAGGTCACGCACACACAGCATCTCTCCACACATTTGTGAGACCTTTAAGAGTCTCTGATGATGTCGATGCATCATCCTTGAGAACAACAAGAACAAACTACAGCGTGAGGTTAGCTGAGGTAACACCCAGCGGGGGCGGGGGGTTCCCAGTGCTGATCCCAGACCCAGATAAATGGGGAAGATTGTATCAGGAAGGGATTCAGTGTAAAATCTCTGATAAACATGCAGGTCATAAAGAAGAAATCCATCAGAGGGACCGCTCAGAGTCAGAGAGGCTGACATGGTCTGAGCACGTGCAGAGGAGAGAGGGTGGAGGATGGAGGTGCAGGCAGGATGAGGAGAGGAAGACCTCAGAGGAGATGGATGTAGTGAAGGAGGACATTCAGATGGTGGGTGAGAGAGAGGAGGATGCTGGGATAGGAGGAGGTGGAGGCAGATGATCTGCTGAGGAGACCCGCTTCAGCCCAGAAAGTAAAACTTTGAATACAGTGTGTGTGTGTGTGAGTGTGTGTGTGTGTGTGTGTGTGTGTGTGTGTGTGTGTGTGTGTGTGTGGTCACCTCGAGTCGGAGCCTCTGTGAAACCATTCCTATGTCTGCCGTGACGAACACCACCCTGCGCTTGCCGTCATCGACGATGAAGGCTCTGCTGTACAAACGGGTGTGTATGCCTGCAGCCGTCTGCTGAGGGTTTGCATAGCCCATCTAAACACACACACACACACACACACACACACACACACACACACACACATTAAAACCTTCTCAGCAGGTGAGATTAATGACGTTTTACAGTGAGCTCGAGCGTGTCTGTGATCCTGAGTGTGAGTGGGCAGCTCGCGTCTGCAGGATCACAGACGTTCACACAAATGTCACTGTGGTACCTGAACAGACACACATTGTGAGTGTGAACTGTGTGTCTTTCACTTCTAAGACGATGTAAGTCATGCTGGGTATAAGACGTGTTTCATGCCAGAACCCAGACTACAAACAAGGTTTTACAGACGACGTCTGATAATCCTGCTGCTTCCAACAGATTCTATATGTTCATATTCACTAATGTTTTTATGACTGCTCAGCGTTCAGCACTTAGCCCATAAAGATTATCAGTCCAAGCACACCCAGTCGGACCGGAGCGGCAGACTTTGGAGTTTGTTCTCTGCTGGTCCTCTGCTGCTGTTTCTGGGTCTGCTTGACAGGAAGTTGAGAAATGTTTACGGAAGGATCCGCCCAATTCCCATCGCCTGTGGTTGGTTGAAGTTGAGGAATGTCATTCATGTGAAGGTCCTGGGTGCCATGCAGCTTCCAGTGAGCAGCTCTGATGCTGCTGGAATCAGAGATAGTTTGAATGGCAGCGATCGGGTGGACGTGGGCTGCAACGCGGCTTGCAGAGGCAGCAGCAACTACTGACAGAAGCAGTGTAGGAGCGCCACCAGCTGGATGTGTGCTGACACTGAGATCGTCTCTTCAGATGCGTGAGCGAGAAGTTGTGCTCATGTATTGTTACCATGGAAAAAAGTGACCACTAACTTGGCTAACTGTTACTTCCCCAGCTGTTCTCTGAAGTTCTGAAGAAGAACTCCAGAGAACAGCTGTGACAGACCAGCAGAAGCCCGGAGAACTGTTGCTCAACAGCACTTTAAAAATAACCACAAGGTCTGCCTCTGTAGAAGCAAAACATAAAGAACTGAGCCGTGGCTCAAGACTTTTGCACAGTTCTGTCCACATACAGGTGACTTCATGTTAAACGCAGCGCGCCACAAGTCCCTGAAGGCAGCATGAGTGAGTTTGTGGTACTGACCATAGGGACATCAGCCGGCGGTCCGGTGCAGTCGGCTCGGCCCACGCCGATCAGGTAAGGCGTGTGCTGAGGGGGCGGAGTCTCCGGATCTGACAGGACGACAGATTTGAATTCATTACGACCTCAGATGTTGGTAATATCTTCATACTTTAGATCTGCTGTGACAACACTGAGAATGAACCTGATTCAGTGTTTTATAATTCAAATAAAATAATCAGACAGCAGTTTGTGCCACAAATCACTGAATCTGACCAATCACATAAAAGCAGAAGCTCAGTCAGGAAGTAAACAGTACATCTGTGTTTATGTGGCGCTCTTAAAGGTGCCGGTCTGTAAACATGGATGTTTAATGGGTTCAGGATCGTCCCCATAGTAACAGTTGTTTGGGGCGTGTCGAGCCATTGGATGGTCGATTTTTCCTGCAAATGTTTTTTGCTCCTGAAATTTGAATCATAGCTGCTGAAACATAAAACAGACACGTGTTGGGGATTTATACACAAACAAAGTTTCCTATTAACTGTTATGTTTATTAGCATTAACAAGCACTCAGAGGACAACTCCGCACTGACCTGACCCTGAGCTTTGACCTGTGACCTTGTGACTAAAATGGTGCAGTTTATCTTTGGCTTCTATAAACTGCACAAACTTGAGGCTTTAAGATATATTCATGCAGTGTGTGATTATGATGTCATATTAAAACAATAAAAAGTGCTGGTCAGCTCTCTCAATGCCCTTTCATATGATATTGACTCCATATGGTTCTCGAGGTTTTTCCAGGTCAGTTTTGACCTTGGACGCTAACAATGAAGGTCAAATGTTTGACCAGCGTGGGCACTCGTGTCCCCGGGACCGTTGTTGTGAAGATTGAAGACAATTCTTAAAAGATTGTGGGTAACACCGTTTTTACAGATTTTCATATTTTCTGTGACCTTTGACCTTGACTCGATATCACCACAGTGAAATCAGCTCGAGCTGTTGTTGGTATCTACCATCACACAAAATTTGAACATCGTTATCTTGGAAACTGTGGACGCTAGAGTGCTAACAGACAAACGGACGACCAGAACCAAGGACGCCCGTTCTCCAAACACGCTGTCAGAACAAAGTCGACAAAGCTCCGAGTACACGACAGGATGAACATCTGAGGTTTTATTGAGTAATTCCTCACCTGTGTGCGTTTCCCTGGTAACGTACAGCACGACCAGCGAGATGCACACGCCGGTCATAACGACGAAGATGACGCCGAGCGTCACTTCCAGAGCTGAAAACCCACAGCACAGCGACTTCCTGCTTCCCATTCTGTCTGTAGGAGGAAACACACTGAAAAGATTTTACCTTTCAGAGCTTCATATCATCAAAAACACGATAATACAAGAAGAAGAATTTCAGAGTCTGATATTCTCAACGTGTTTCAATAAATGAATCATGGGAACAACAATCCGTCTGTCTGATGACTTCAGAACCGTTTATGCTCATCAGGCTAAAGACCAGACTCCATAAATCTGCCAAGGACCTTCGTCAGGTTCTTCCATCAAAGGTTAGACAGCCAGAGTCCGTCCACGAGTAGAAACCAGCAGCGAGGTTTCACAGATCAGACACTTCGGATCATTTTGCACATTAAATCAATCAATCAATCAATTTTCCTTCTGTTTGTTTACTTTGTTTCTCTTTTTCTGCTTTTTGGGGAAATATAGAAAAGAGTTTACAAACATTTCCAACAGCTACACGTGGAAGGAAACTTTATATGATTTCTTTGATTTATTTGTTGCAGATGAAAATGATTATTATCTTTTAAAGCAGGTGACCGTTTCTGAGAGGAGCCGAGGCTAATCCGGGTCTCCGTCAAGCCCACGTCCGACAAACGCTCGCATTCAGGCGCGAGACGAGAGACAAGCATAAAGACACGACTCACCTGGAGTTGGAGCTTCAGAGAAAGTGTCTGTTCTGACAGTCTGACCGCTCAGAGCTGCTCGGCTCTTATCTCTCTGATAAACACGAGTCTGCAGGTAAAAAGCTCCAAAGGTTAGCACAAAGGTAAATCACAGATGCTGATCGGCGATTGCAGATAAAAACAGCCTCGATGGTAATAAGACAATAAATTAGTTCCACCTGTTATCAGACTGATACTTTGAGTTTGATCTCTCAGCACCTCGAAAACAGCCGTTGAACTTATCTCAGCTTGAGGATCGCTCACCTGCTCGTAGTACAGACGGTCCTCTGCAGTACCCTGAGTGATCTCAGAACCAGAACCCAGTGCAGCAGGGAGCCATGCGGTAACAGGCCTCAGTCCTAATCCCGTCATAGCTAGAAGCAACTGAATAACAGGATGATCCTCAAATAACAGGGTGTCCAACATGGGGCCAGGAGCCCACATCTGACCTGCCAAAGGTCTAATGCGGCCCAGCAGATGGAACCTCAAATATTTTTCCATAAAGCACGTTTCTGCTCCTTGTGTAATAACAGCTGGGGTACTACTCGAGCCTTACACTGCAAGGGAGTTAACATATATCTATTATATACAGGAAGAGGGTGATAGACCATCCGAAGCAGTTAGAACGAGACAAGGCTATTGACCGGACCTCATACCACAGGCTGTACCCAGGGGAGTCTACACCAAGTCTGTATGGGTTACCGAAAATACATAAACAGGGTGCACCTTTAAGACCGATTGTCTGTATGATCAACTCTGTCACCTATAACATCTCCAAGTTTCTGGCTTCGATCCTCAACCCGCTGGTGGGCAGCTCTGAACGCCACATCCAGCACACCCTGGATTTTGTTGAGAAGGTGAGAGATGTCATTATGGAGGCAGATGAAACCATGGTCTCGTACGACGTTACATCTCTCTTCACTTGCATCCCAGTCACGGAAGCGTTGGAGGTAGTCCGTAAGAGATTACAGGATGACACCAACCTCAGCAACAGGACCACTCTCAGCACCGACCAAGTGTGTTTGAACTGTGTCTTCATTCCACCTACTTCACATACAAGGGTCAGTTCTACAGGCAGAAACATGGGTGTGCCATGGGCTCCCCAGTTTCACCCATCGTGGCCAATTTGTACATGGAAGAAGTGGAAAAGAGGGCGTTGCTATCCTACCCTGGAACACCACCAAGCCATTGGTTCAGATATGTGGATGACACCTGGGTGAAAATCAAATCTCAGGACGTACTACATTTCACAGATCACATTAACTCGGTGGACCAACACATCAAATTCACCAGGGAGGATATGAAAAGTGGCAGGTTAGCCTTCTTAGACTGTGAGATTTCCATCAGTAATGGGGGACATCTAAAAGCTGACGTGTACCGTAAACCTACACATACGGATCAGTATCTAAGGTTTGACTCTCATCATCCACTGGAGCACAAACTGGGTGTCATCAGGACGCTACAACACAGAGCGAACACCATCCCCACTGACACAGCGGCCAGGGAGGCAGAAGGACAGCACATCAAGAAGGCCCTGAGTAAATGTGGTTATCCCAGCTGGACTTTTGTCAAAGCTGGGAAGGCACCTAAAGAAAGCTCCAGCTGATCCAGGAGAGAAGGACAACCGCTGACTAAGTGAAAACCTGCATTGATCCCGTATGTGTCAGGAGTATCGGAGCAGTTGAGACATTTTTGAGGCATTTTTTCTAAACACCACGTCTCTGTGGCTTTTAAACCCCAAAATACGCTGCACCAAAAACTGGTCCACCCCAAGGATCGGGTCCCCCGACACAAACAGAGTAACATAGTGTACGCTGTTAAGTTCCAGGAGGATTGCCAGGATTTATACATCGGGGAAACCAAACAACCTCTGGCGAAGAGGATGGCACAACACAGAAGAGCCACCTCGTCAGGCCAGGACTCTGCAGTCTATTTACACCTACAGGCCAGTGGACACTCTTTCAATGATGAGGATGTACACATCCTGGACAGGGAAGAACGCTGATGGACCCCTAAGGGTCCATCTGTCACCATCTTACAATGCTGTGATTGCAGCCATTATAGCAGTAATATTATACTCAGAGATAAGGTCTGTAATCAAAGGAAATGCAATAAACAGAAAATATAGCAGTGTAAAAACAGCCGGAGCGTGCGCTGCCACGGCACAGGCTGTTAACGAGTTTCACGGTTTCTGCTCTGCACGTTTGTTAATTACATCAAAGGATCACTTTGTGTCACAGCTGTCTGCAGCTGGGCCGTCATAAAGTTTGGAGAAAATAAAGCATGAATGAAAAATGTGCACCAGAGGAATCTAAACGATCCTCATCAACACTCTGCTTCATAATCAGTCAGCAAACAGACAGACATGTGCTGATAAAATCCTTCTTTGTTGTTATTATCCAGTTGTTACATTATTACTCTGAAGGAAAGAAGCCATAAAGCAGACATGTCACAGGTGTAAGACACAGAGGGAGCGGTGACCGCGGAGCTGCAGGGCAGTGTGGGAGTGTCGGTGGACCAAAACATTACCTCTGCTGTGCTTTCTATGGGACAGCAGTCGTTATTCCAGGGAACACTGAGGCGTTCCCACACGCACATCATGGAACGTTCAAACTTGTTTACACAGGTTATGTCACGTTAGAATACGATGGTTAAAAACTAAAAAACAAAGTTAAACTTACTTATGAGAACTACATTAGGACAGTTTATTCATTACAAGTATGCATTACTAAGAATAACTTGATGTATCTGACTGTTTACAAACTGACAAACATTTCAAGTTCTACTAAACTAAAAACAATTTGTGGTAACTTTTTTTATCATCGTTGAAATTTCTAGAATAACACCTATTTTAATATAACACTGAATGCAAATATGAGTCATTTTTGACCAGGACATGTCCTTCAACGCACATATTAAACAAATATGTAAGACTGCTTTCTTCCATTTGTGCAACATCTCTAAAATTAGAAATATCCTGTCTCAGAGTGACGCTGAAAAACTAGTTCATGCATTTATTACTTCCAGGCTGGACTACTGTAATTCATTATTATCAGGATGTCCTAAAAACTCCCTGAAAAGTCTTCAGCTGATCCAAAATGCTGCAGCAAGAGTCCTGACAGGGACTAGAAAGAGAGAGCAGATTTCTCCTGTTTTGGCTTCCCTTCATTGGCTTCCTGTTAAATCCAGAATTCAAAATCCTGCTCCTCACATACAAGGTCTTAAATAATCAGGCCCCATCTTATCTTAATGACCTTGTAGTACCATATCACCCTATTAGAGCACTTCGCTCTCACACTGCAGGCCTACTTGTTGTTCCTAGAGTATTTAAAAGTAGAATGGGAGGCAGAGCCTTCAGTTTTCAGGCCCCTCTTCTGTGGAACCAGCTTCCAGTTTGGATTCAGGAGACAGACACTATCTCTACTTTCAAGATTAGGCTTCAAACTTTCCTTTTTGCTAAAGCATATAGTTAGGGCTGGACCAGGTGACCCTGAATCCTCCCTTAGTTATGCTGCAATAGACGTAGGCTGCCGGGGATTCCCATGATGCATTGAGTTTTTCCTTTCCAGTCACCTTTCTCACTCACTATGTGTTAACAGACCTCTCTGCATCGAATCATATCTGTTATTAATCTCTGTCTCTCTTCCACAGCATGTCTTTATCCTGTCTTCCTTCTCTCACCCCAACCAATCACAGCAGATGGCCCCGCCCCTCCCTGAGCCTGGTTCTGCTGGAGGTTTCTTCCTGTTAAAAGGGAGTTTTTCCTTCCCACTGTCGCCAAAGTCCTTGCTCATAGGGGGTCATATGATTGTTGGGTTTTTCTCTGTATCTACTGTACAATATAAAGCGCCTAGAGGGAACTGTAGTTGTGATTTGGCGCTGTATAAATAAAATTGAATTGAATTAAATTGAAAAAGAATAGTCAACAAATAAGTATACGAGCCAACATCCTAGACACTGTTCTGAACATCAAACAGTTATATTACCATCACTGTTATAATCTCACAATGAAGCAAAGTCTCAGATTTAATTATTCTGAAACTAAGTTTAGGCCTATCACAACGTTGTTTTGTAGTTACTAATATCATCAATATAAACGTATTTATTGTTCTGTCACAAGTGCAGTCTCTAATTTAAACAACACATTTGTTTTTCATTCCAACACAGGAGCTGGAATGTTGTAATATTTTAAGGATGCTTGTTTCCAGTCCAGGCATTACTGCCTGAATGACTGTCATGGAATTAAGTGATCCAAATGTGCAGAAGAAAGTTTTTAACTTCCCGTAAGTACAGTGGCAGTGGATGTGGGTTGGAGGTGCAATGAGCTTGAACCTGCAGGCGACCATCTTCACTGACCATCTGTGACGGAGGACTCATCTCTCCTGGTGTCCTGCAAGCAAACAATCAGATTTTTAGATCACCAACTTATTTCCTTCCTTAAACATATTTTTCAGCATTTACTATAGAACAGACCCTGATTTAGACGATCTCAGGCTCCCTCCCCACCGGAGAGCTGACATTCAGTGTCCCACTTGTCAGTGTGGACCACACACAATAATGTCATGAAAGCATATTTTTTTAAAGTGCTATGCAAACATAGACAATAACTTTCACTCTGATGATCTGCAGAATAATTTGGGCACAAAACAAATTTCACTGTTCAAAGACTCACAGACTTCACTATATACAGTGCAGACAGTGTGGACCCTCTAAGTCTGTGGGATGTGATGTTTGAATAAATGCAGACCAAACTGACGCTGTTTGTTTACTTACACAGCATGTCTTGCAGAATTAACTGGAGTCATCAGCAACAGCAGAGAGCAGTCACATCTCAGGTCTGATAACAGAAGACAGGAAAAGATCAGGAAGGAAACAACTTCCCCAAACCAGCTAATAGGTGAGCTGCTCTGTGTTGGTACAGGGCATTGAAGATGATAACAGTGGGTTGATTATATTCTTAAACTTAGTTACAGCACTTTCAGAAAGACATCTACTCCTGCATAATCTATGAGGCAGAGTACAGCATGTCCAGAGAGACAGACTGACTCTTCTGGTGGTCTCTGTGTCCCACAGTGTCCCACAGTCTCTGTGGGATGACGGGAGGAGGTGAGCTGCATGGAGGTGTCTGGGACTGCACTCTGATCTGCTCGTGCATGTGCAGGCAGGATCATTACTGAGAGATTTCCATGCAGCACTTTCTGGAAGTTTTCTGAGGAAATCAAATCTCTCAGCAATGATAACCACACAAGTCGACACACGTTACAACAGTAACTCACTCCTTCCTTAAACAGAGTCTTTAGTTCAGTCAGCCAATCATTCGTAATCAGAGCTGCAGGGCACTGTGGGAACACCTGGGACCAAAACAGCGAGTGCAAAGTTCCTGAGAAGTGATTACCACTGATCTGCTTTCTGTGGGACAGCAGCCATTATTCCAGGGAACACTGCAGGTGTTCTTACATGCACAACATAACCTGAAACGTTCAAGCTTGTTTACACAGATGTTGTTTTTTTTCTTTGTTTGTTTGTTTTTGCCTGTCCCGTTTGGTTCTTTAGCCGTCAGAATTTATGTCTGAAGGCCAACAAAGATGCCCAACGGATTTACTTTACCAAATGGATCATCACAGCCTTGCCATATTGATATTTGATCGACCTTTGTTGTTATTATTTATTTTATTTTATTTTCAGTCGTTACAGATGGGACAGACATGACTGGGGGATAGGACAGGGAGGAAGAAAGATGAAGGAACAAAAAAACAGCGAGGAAGAGGGAAGAAAGGACACCTAAAAAGAAAAAAAATCTCCTGGATCACCTCTTGAGAGAAAAAAAAGAGAAAAAATAGAGAGCAGCATAATAAACACAGCACCATTACATTAATCCAGCTAAGTGTAAATAACAGTAAATACTAAATAATGAATGTTATTGTGCAGCACGCAGGGCCAACAGCGCACAATGTGCTTTTAGGTAGCAGCCAAGAAAGGTGTAGTTTGTGTCTGTGAACAGTGTGTGGATGAGCTGAGGAGAGATCCAGATGACGAGTCACCCAGCAGCCACGGAGCAGAGACCAGAGGGGGGTGCAGTGGTGTGGCCGCGGGCTCTGCCAGCAGCGGGCAGCACCAGAGTGAAACGAGCCTTAGGCCCAGAGGCCGAGGGCCCCCCGCCCCCTGGAAGAGGCCCGAACGAGCGCCCAGCCCCGGACACCAAGAACCACCAACGCACTGACAGCAGCGGGGAGGCCCCGCATCTCTCCCCCACCTGGACAGTGAAGTTCTGCAAGGATGAAACAACCTCCCTGCCATATGAAGAGCCCCCCAGTTAGGCCAATGCACCAGAGGCCCTCTGCGCTAGGGCTGAGCCCCCATGCACCCACCTGCCCACAACCTCAGCGACACACCAACGAAGACCAAAGCCCCCAAGGCCCAGCCAGAGCCCCAGCACGGAGGTGGAGCAACCCCAGAACCCCAAGCCCCCACGCCTGCCCCGGACCCACCCAGGGGCTGCCAGGCCACCAGGCCAGTAACCTAAGTGTGCCAGTAACCAGGCCAGTAACCTACGTCCGCCAGAACAGGCCCTCCCCCAGCCCTGCTCCACGCAACCACGAGGAAAACACCATCCAAGAGCCACCAGAGCCCCTAATCAGGTCATGAACACAACCCCCGGGTTAGGCCCTCCGGGGATAATGCCCCTAGGGACTCTCCAGACACCCTAAGCCCGTCCCTCCACATCAACCACAATAGCAAAGGTGAAGGTGAAGAGAAGGGTTACATCTCCCGGGTCTAGGTATGGTTTGCCCCTCTGGGGGCAGGGGTACCCGGACCTGGGATAAAGAGTATGTTTGGCAAGTGTGAATGTGTGTACAGTGTCTATCTCCCCTCACCAAACTCCCTGCCGGTGGCCGATGCCCTCAGACGTTGGTGTGTTGGTGGTTCTTGGTGTCTGGGGCTGGGCACTCATGTATGTACCGACTCACTCCTGGTGGCCGATTGGTGGGGCCTGGCGCCTGTGGCCCGGCTGGGCCCCTTCCGGGGCGTGGGGTGCCCTCAGGCCTCTGGCCTCTGGGCCTGAGGCCCGGTCCTCTCTGGCACAGCTGGCTGCCGGCAGAGCCCGCGGGCACGTCACTGCAACCCCCTCTGGCCTCTGCTTCGTGGCTGCTGGGTGACCTCTCGTTTGGGGCTCTCCTCAGCTCTTCCCAGGAGGGTGGCACAGTTGCACCCCTGGTGGTCCTCCTTGGGCCCTCGTGCTCTGGGGCCTCTGGATGTCTGGGGCCTGGATCTCCTCCATACCTGCTTCATGCCCTGGGGGACGAGGCTATGGCTCCCCACACTCCCTAGCAGATCGTTACATGGAGAAACCTTTGGAATACAAGCGTGCTGATGCACACAGGTGTACACACAGGTGTACACAGACACAAACTACATCTTTCTTGGCTGCTACCTCAAAGCACATTGTGCGCTGTCGCTCTTGCGTGCTGCACAATAACATTTAATATTTAGTATCTACTGTTAGCTAGTTTATTGTGATGGTGTTGTATTTATTATGTCGCTCTTTCTTGTTTGTTTTCTCTTCTGTTTTTTTCTTATTTCCATACAGGTGATCCAGGTGTTTTGTTTGTTTGTTTGTTTTTGTTTTTTTCTTCCCCCCTTTCACACCATCTCTTCTCCCCTCTATTTTGTCTTTCTCTCTCTCCCTCTCTTTCTTTCATTCTTTCTCCCTGCCCTATCCCCCAGTCATGTGTGTCCCGTCTGTAACAACCGAAAATAAAATAAAATAAATACATAATTATAATAAAGTTCAATCAAATGGACCAATATGGCCATGATGATCCACTTGGTAAAGTAAAGCCGCTTGGCGTCTTTCTTGGCCTTCAGACAACAATTCTGATGGCTAAAGATCCAAACGGGACAAGAAAAAAAAAAGACTTGTTATTACACCACTTATCATTAGTGCATCACTAACAGACTCCGAGCTGTGTGAAAATCACAAAGAAAAGGAGGTTTTCTGCAGAACACCACACCCTGCACAGGAACCAGTTGAATAAGAAACTGAAGATAAGAAAGCTGGACATGTTCAGGTGTGTCTGAGGAGGGAGGCGTTCGTTATCAGCTATAAAATAACCTGCAGGTGTGACGGGACTCTGCATCTGCGAGCCAAGAAGACTGAGGACTGCACACCTACAGCAGGTAATCAGGGATGCTCTCCTCTCACTCACTCCGTCTTCTGTACAATGAGATGATTTCATTTGACTCTGACATGCTCTTCACGTTCTAAATAGTTTCATTGTTTTTTGGTAAAACAGGTTGTGAAAATTGTCTCATCCCACTTTCTGCAGATTCTGACTCACTAACAAGTTTTTACTGTAATTCACTCATGACACATGAATCAGAAACACAACTACAGGTGTAAGTCCTGAAATTCGGTGATGACGTGATGATGGAAGTGATCCGAGAGGCAGAGAGGAAGTAAAAGAAATCTGCTAAAAATAACGAATAAAAAACTGAGAACAATTAAATTAAGCCTGAATATTGAGTTTTGTATTTAGAGTTGTTGGTGTGTTGCCTTAACAGTGTGAACACATTTCTCTCAACTCTAAACACAAAACTCAGTATGAAAAATAAATGTTCAAATCATAGTTTCCCATCAAAATAATAATAAGACAATAACAGGTGAATGGATCAAGGAAACATTACTTTGTGTGGGCAGAAAGAGGAAGAGGACACTTTTCACATGAATAAATCATATTTTGAGACATGTGAGCATCTTTTTGTCCATGTGATCTTCCTCCTCCTCTTTTATCTACCTGAGGAATCATCCTTGGAATTATATCAGGTTCATCTCATCAGTCGTGACTGAGCAGTTTTGATGCATTGTGTTTAAGAACGACGTCCTGGAGGACGTGCCGGAGATGTGAATCAGTTTGGAAAATGTGTTTTGGAGTCACAACAGATTCACTGAGATCTGCAAATTTTGTCTAATGAGATCAAAACCATTTAAAGATTTAAATACTGACTGATGCAGGACCATGGCTGCAACCATCGTGCTGTGATGTCACCAAGATCAGAACTTTGTTTTCCAAAACATGAACGTGGATCAATGTGTGGTGCTCTAGATGGCTTTTAATTTGAAAAGAATGCGAGTGAACTGTGCTGCACGATCAGTTTGGAAATAAATAAATAAATAAATAAATATTTAGTTTTGATGCATTGTGCTGGATTGTTTCTCTCAGGTTGGAGACATGGCCTCAGATCAGGTGACGGTCGCTGCTTTGAGTCGTCCCTTTGCTTTGGGGATGCTCTACGATGCAAGGAGAGATAAACTGAACACAGGTAAGTGTGAATATGAATGAATTACTCACTGGAATCACTTCTGCAGGGGCGTCTTTATACCTCGACTCTGAATAGTGGCACAGATGGCTTCCTTTAGCCTGTTGAATGAATAAATGAAGCAGTTGTTTTAGTAGCTGCTGTGTCACAGAGTCTTTATTAAATGCAGCAGAGTGCAGGTCTGGGCAGGATCCAGACACACGGTCATAAATATAGCAGGAATAAAATGGATGGAAAATCAGCTCAAGGTTCTGGACATTCAGTCTTCTGTGATACATTTCTTCATCAGTGTTGTCATACTGGAGCCTGTTACTGGTATTAGATGTGACAGTACCAGAGATGGGCAGCAATGCGTAACGGGAATCCAATTATGTTTTTCAAATAACGAGTAAAGTAAGGGATTACTATTGCAAAAAAGTAATTAGATTACTGATACTTTCCTGTAAGCCTGCTGAATCTTTAATTTTATTTATTGCCTGCTGTGTTTGACTTGCATCTATTTGAAAGAGTGCAAACTCAAAAGATCATTCTCTTATTTTATATGCTGGAATATGCAGACAATAGGTTTAAATGTTAAAGAATTTCTTCAAGTCAAAGACTGTTGCATATAATTTAATTTTTGCTTGATGCATAAAGTTAAAAAATTAAAATTAATAAAACAAGTTTTAAAAAGAGACTTTTTCATTTGATTATATTTTATATGATGGATTATGCACAAAAACTAGAACTGGGCTGAAAGGTTTGTAGCTTTATTATGTATTCAGGTTGCATATAATGTTTTTCTAAAGTAACTAAGTAACTAATTACTTTTGAAAAAGGTAATCAGTAAAGTAATGGGATTACTCTCTTGGAGAAGTAATCGGTAATTAGTAACTAATTACTTTTTTCAACTAACTTGGACAGTACACACATTTAATACAGTCTTATATCTCTGTTACTTAGAAATGATGCGTCCCTACTGATTAAATCATAGTGCCACTTCTTGTAGTGACGTCATATGCTACAATATTACACATGTACAACACCAGATGGCGCCACAGCCTCTGTAACAGCTGATTTCATTCAGTGTATTCAGACTTTTATTCCATAAATACATTTTATTCTGCTAATCTGGGGTCACAGGGGCAACAGTGAAACCTAGACCTTCTTCCATGGCCACCTCCTCCAGTTCACCTGGGGTCCCTGGGTCTGCTCCTGGTATGAATTATGTAGGGTCTTTACCTTACAATATAAATGGTGTTGTGATTTAATTCAATTCAATTTCAACTCAGTTTTAATTATATAGTCCAAATCACACCAACAGTCGCCTGAAGGCGCTTTATATGTAAGGTAGAACCTACAATAATACATACACGAATTTAGAATTTAGTGCTACATAAATGAAATGAAATTGAATTAAATATAACATGCCCAGAAAAATGAACAGAACACTTCACCCAGGAGGCATCCTGGTCAGATGCCCGAACTACCTCGACTGTCTCCTTTCAATGTGGAGGAGCAGCGGCTTTACTGTGAGCCCCCCTCGAATGACCAGCCACCCTTTGCAGAAAGCGTATTTTCCAAACTTGTAATTACGATCTTGTTCTTTCAGTCACTACTCAAAAGTCATGATTGTAGGTGAGGGGGGGGATGTGAATCACCTGGTAAATCGTCATTTCCCACTCACCTTTCCCCTCACTTGAGAACAAGACCCTGAGATATGTTCAAACTTAAAGATGTCCACGAGTACACCTGGCACCAGGTGTCATGGCTAGCAGGGCAAGCTGTGTGGAATTTAATGAAGGACCCAAGATGCAGGCAGCTTTCAGATGCAAGTGAGTTTTATTAGGGAGGTGAAATAAATAGAAACACAGTGGGCATGAAACAGAACCTGAGGATAACCTAAACTGAAAAAAACTAACAGCAACAGACCTGAAATGGAGATGCAAGGAGACTCGGGGAAACCACACAGGAAAACGCAGGGAAATACACAAACAAACCTGCAGAGCACACAAGAAAACACAGGGTTGAAATACACACAGGGCAATCAGGGAAGACAGGAGGGAGACACGACTGGGATTAATTGGACATAACGAGACAAGGGGAAGCAAAACTGCAAACACTGACAAGAGAAACGGACCTTCAAAATAAAACAGGAAACGCACCGACAAAACTCTAAACACGCAAACTTAACACAGACTGACAGAATATAGGAACATGAAACATGGAACAGGAGAGCACAGAGGACACAAAACACTAGGGATAATCACAAACAGCCCAAAATAAACAAAACCACAGAATATTAATAAATTTAAACATGAACACGGAGTCCACAGACTCCGGACCAGGACACCAGGACACCTTAGGTCGCAGGTCCATGATCGACTTTCATGAGAGCTGCAGCTGTATATCTTGGACATTGGGGTAAAGAGAGGAGCTGAGCTGCTCCTCCATTGTTGAGGCCAATAAAAAGAACAGAAACCAAGAGACTAGCAACGATAAATAATGATGAAATCAAAGATTAATAACAATGCAAAACACAAAACCCTGTGTTGCTGATCCAGGACCATGACACCAGACCTTTATCTGCCTTATTGATAATGACATAACAAAGGGACTACACACACCTGCCCATGAAACAGCCTTTGGGTCAACTGTGCAATTACTTTTGTTCCCTTTAAAAAGAGGGTGGCATATCTTAAGGAGTAGAAACTCCCAGGCCCAGTTTGAATGTGAATATCCTGGAATGAAAGCTGTACAGTACTGTACTGTAAAACTGAGTGTCTGCACATTATGCCCATGTCCATTTTAAAGCTATAATTGGAATATGCTTCAATAAACAGATAAAAAACAAAACTTGCGTCAGTGTCCAATTATATACAGACCTAACTGCTCATAGACAGTGATTAGAACATCACATCTAAACCTGTTTTTAAACCAGGCTTTAAAAAACTCAGTACAAGCTTCCATTGGTACTGCAGTTCCTTTCTTGCCACCCTATCACAGGGCTGGGTATCGATTTCTATTTCTATAACTGACTCAAGTCAGATTCACACAGTCCTGAATCGATTCAGTTTTGACTCAGACAGTAATATTACATAGATATAAAATATTACATAGATATAAAAATGTGGATACGTATAAACCAAAGCTGACACTGTGAGACTTCATCAGAGGTGTGAGTATCACAGCAGACACCTTTGTGTTAAAGTAACTGAGGATAAAACACTGTCCTCACTTTTTTATAGCAGATAACCTTGGAAATATTCTGCAGTAGAACAAAAACTTAAGAAAACCATGAATCAGCAGGTGAGCATTACCTGATGCTGCTGAGGTGACAGAGGTTTGATTAGAGACACAGCTGAGAGTTTTGCAGTTTGGCGTCATTTTAAAAAGTTTAAATTTCTTCGGTATTGAACAGCAGAAATGAGAATTTGTAGACTGCAGGTTTCCAATCTTATAAACAGGACATTTGCATAGTGACTGAAACCAGCCCACTGAAGGAACAACGGGCTGGGAGGTCAGCTCCTTGATCATTAATATGCAAATTGTCATGATTATTGATCAACAACCTCTAATCAAAGATCACTGATCAAAGACCATTGATCAATGATCATGGTCGTTCTGTGGTGCATTATGGGTAATCTCGGCCTCTCATGAGCGTGCTCCTGTGATTGCCCAGCATGTCATGGAGTGGGTGGGAGGTATTGTCCAGTATTGTCTTCTTCTTGGACAACATCCACCTCTCAGACACCACCCTAAGGGAGTCCCTAATGAGGGTGATGAGGACTCTGACTCATCACCCTCACTGAAGCATCCAACCACCGCAGAGTCATCAGAAAACTTCTGATGATGGTGGTCTGTGTGCAGTGGCTGAAGTCTGTGGTGTAGAGGGTGGAGGGGGAGAGGACGGTCCCTTGTGGTGCCCCTGTGTTGCTGATCACCTTGTCAGACACACAATGCGGAAGATGCACATATTGTGGTCTTCCTGTCAGGTAACAACAATCCGGGACACCAGAGAAGCATCCACCTGCATCGCTGTTAGCTTATCACCCGGGAGGGTCGGCCTGATGGTGTTGAAAGCACTGGAAAAGTCAAAAAACACGACCCTCACAGTGCTCACCGGCTGGTCCAGATGGGTGTAGGCATGATTGAGCAGGTAGATGATGGCGGCCTCAGCTCAGAGTTGGGGCTGGTATGCAAACTGAAGGTAATCCTGATGTGGTCTGATGGGTCGGAGCTGGTCCAGGATGAGTCTTTCCGGGGTGCTGGTGCATGACATGAGAAGTCAGTGCCACAGGCCATCTGTAGCTCTTTTTCAGCATGAAGTCACACTGCTGCTCACTGATCATCACTTCACTTCTTACCCTAGCTCCAAAAACTCTTTCCCATATCTGCATAGTGTGGCTCATCAGCTTTATTCCTACTGAATCAACAGAAACATTAATAATTTTTTTCAAAAAACATTTCCTTTTTGTGTTTTCTGCAGATTTCACGCTGTGGGACAGAGAAACGATTAAAAAATACAGCACTAGGCAGAATCAGGCCAGCACCACCTATGAAATTACTACATCAGACTCCATTGAGACCAAGTCTTCTCTGCTGGATGTAGATACATATTCTAAAACTAGTTGGTTGTGTGGACTGACTGAAAAGAGTGGGTCTTGCAGCTATCTGAATGATAACAAGAAGTTCAAGAACCAGAGCAGAGTGACGCTTCAGTTCAAAGCTACGACTGCATTTGAACGGCTGGCAATGACTCACCTTGAAGCAAAAACCACACAAATACAAGACGTCATTAAGAAAAGCAACGCAACACACGTAGTCACTGGCATCCAATATGGGGCACATGCTTTCTTTGTGTTTGACAGCGAGAAGCTGGAGAGCAGCAGTGTTCAGCAGACAAAGGGCCGCATGCAGGCAGCAGTGAAGATGATCATTGTATATAGTTCTGAGGCAAAAGCTGACGTCAAGCTGAGTGACGAAGAAAAAGCTGTGACTGATAAATTCTCCTGCAAATTCTATGGAGACTTCATTCTCGACAGCAACCCTTCAACATTTGAAGATGCAGTGAAGACCTACTCACAGCTTCCAAAGCTCCTTGGAGGAAACGGAGAGAAAGCAGTTCCTGTCAAAGTGTGGCTGACACCGCTGAAGAAACTGGACCCAACTGCTGAAGAGATGAAGGGAGAGATTTGTGTCGGGTTACTGAGGAAAGCTGAGAATGCTCTAGAAATCATCAAAGAAATGGAAATGAGATGCAATGACTCTCTGGATGAAGACGTGGTTCAGAGTTTTCCACAGATTCGCAACAAGTTGAAGCGTTTCCAAAACCTCTGTCAAGATAGTGGAAAAAAGCTGAGACAGGCTATGATGGAGACATTCCCTTCCATTCTTGAGGGTAAAGAAGACGAGACTTCACTGGAGAAACTCTTAGACAACCAGGAGAAGTCACCATTCAGTCTGGAGAACTTAGACAAGTGGTTAGATAATGCAGAGAGAGAAATCAACGTCATCAGGTCCTGTGTGGAAGTAATGAAGAGGATAAAAATCACTAAAGATGAGTCCGAGTTCGACAGAGCGGTTCTTGCTCAGGATGTAGACGATGTCCTGAGCTTTGTTTTCACCTCTGTGGAAACTGACGACCCCTACCTGGACCAGATGTACAAATACTTGCGTTGTCATGACCGTTTCACTCCACCAACTAAAGACCACTGGTTCTTCTCAGCTGAAGTGGTAGCCAACCTGAGACAGAAAGCTGAAGAGTTCTGCAGCATGGCCAAAGGCCTGAAGAGCAGCAGCAGGTTTAGTTTCATTGTGGCATCAGAAACAAATAAGAAATACAAAGGAGCAACCATCTACCACTACAGGAAGGGCCGTCGGGTCACTGAAGACTTTTCAAAGCCTGCTGTTCCTTGTGTCGCTTCTGTGAAAGACAGACAAGAACTCCTCTGGTGTAAGTCCATATTTACCCATTTGTTTTCATGTTCAGCAAAAATATATGCAATGCTACTAACCCGGAGATGAGTGGCAAATGATAAGGTGTTTGGCTGGACTTTTTCTAGGAGTTAATTCAATAGATTGTCAATGTTAGGAACTTTCATCGGTATATATAAGTTTACAAAAGTGGGAAAATATCAGATACACTCAGTACTTTTACACTCAGGTTTAAGCACCAGTGGTGAAGTACTGACACTGTGCTGGAATGCAGTTATCAGTAATATCTTCATCAGTAACAGGATACTACTAAGAGGAGACAAACGTATTCACTGTGAGTGTGCTTTACCTTTAAAACAAAACCTGCTGAGTGGACATCAGAGGAAATGCAGGACTTAACTTTGACACCATGTTTGAAACCTGGTGGCTTCTTGGTTCTCCTACATGCCTGATACAAAAGGCCAGGGTAAATTTGCAATCCCAAATCTCACCACAAGAGGCCTCTAGACCCCACTCCTTTAAACAATGTGCTGTATGTGAGTGTGCTGTTGTAAAGTGACTGTGTGGTAACGATTGTTTTTTTCCCTCTTGTTCAGACGCCTGTGATCTCACCTTGGACCCAAACACTGCAAACAACTACCTGATTCTGTCTGAGGACAACAAGAAGGCAACGTGTGGAGCATGGCAGACATATTCTGACTGTCCTGAGAGATTTGATACAAAGACTCAGGTTTTGTGCAGGGAGGGGCTGACTGGGTGCCATTACTGGGAAGTGGAGTGGAGCACTGGTTCTAGTAATAACGTTGGTGTAGCTGTTACGTACCAAAGCATTGTAAGGAAGGGGAAGAGCAGCGAGGCAGGGCTCGGTTATAATACCAAATCCTGGTATTTTGGTGTGTATGAGCAAGAGCTCAGTGCTCGGCATAAAGATAAAGTGTGGAGCGAAAGTCTTCCCAGTACCGGCTGCAGCAGAGTCGGAGTGTTTCTTGATTGGCCTGCTGGCACTCTGTCTTTCTACAAAGTCTCCCATAACACACTGAGTCACTTCTACACCTTCCGCACCACCTTCACAGAGGCTGTGTACCCAGGCCTCTATGTCTATAACACATCCAACTATGCTGCCCTACGCCCAGTTTAATTAGAGCAGCAGAGTCGGTCACACAGAGTTAAAAACATTTAGTACCATGCTTTCGAAAAGTACCTTTAGCTTCATTCTATCAAGCAAACATTTAAATCTTTGGTGCTGGGATATTATTTCACACACCAGCGAGATAAAACCTGCCTAACATGCTGCTGGTCTGTCCTGTAAGAGCAGCTTCCTCCCATCCCTGGACTCTACCAGACCTCAGAAGGTCCTCTGTGGTACCCGACGGTCTAACCTCAGCAGCTCCTTTCAGCCTGCTGATTGTCTTGTTCTCACTGGGCGTCACTTACAGAAGAAAACCCCAAACATGTACCCTGCTGGTCACGTGATGAAGAAGAAATGTGGATGGTCATTAGTCTGAGTTTTGTCTCACTGCTGCATGTTATTTTATAACTGTTATATTGTTCTTTGTCTTTGTCACAGCTTTATGACTCATATAGCATGAAATCATTATTAAGGGCTTTTATGGATAATTCAGTATAATCGCATTATAACAGGTGTTACTGAGGGAATCTTATATTTACTCTAATATGTCATAATACTTGTTTTCTCTTATTAAAACTGCTGTTATCGTTAAGGGGACACTGGGTATGAGTAACCCACTGAGCACGAGCAGTCTTCTTTTTAAAATACTGCTGGGGGTGGATTCCTGATGTGATGGTTTTATTTCAGTTTCTCTTACTTGGTTCAGTGTTTGCTGGGTTCTTATAAACAGTAACATGTATAATGTACATTTAGATGCTAACACTGGCAGATCGAGGTCGATGATGAGGCAACAGGAGTCTGAGTTCTTTCTGTGAGCCATGAAAATATCTCGAATCAAGATGTTGCCTGAGTGCAGACGGCTTATTCAACCGTTGAATCAAATCACTGTCATAATCATTTAAATTAATTATATTTTTCTGATTTCTTTGTCCTAAAATAATCATAATGTGCCGCTCGGGAAAGCTCTGGGTAGTGTGTCAGCACATCTTCCCACCCTGACCCAGAATCCATCCCAGAGTCCCAACATGCTGTTAACATGTTGATGTTTGTGGAGCTGAAGCTCTCCTCTTTGTGCTGGACGTCATCAATAAAGCTGGTCCTGAGCTGAACGCTATGTGCTGCTTCCTGTTTGTCTCAGTCAGGAATTAAACTTTATTTAAAAGCCACAAAGAAGAACAGTTCAAAGCTTTAAAGAGTCTCTTCAAACAGTGGTGACATTACAGAGGTACAAACAGGTGCATATTTAATCACAGTTATTAGATTTGTTAAACACTACGTGAGGAAATGTTTGTTTTCATTATCAAATTATTTTAGCGACTCAGACTAGCACGGTGGCTAATTTGTACCTGTAGAGAGATGAAGCACAGTGCATCTTTTATGGTGTCTTTGTTCATGTTGTCATTCATTATGTCAGCTTTGAACAATCATTCGTTTTGTTGTGCATCACTTTACTAATGTTCAGAGACTTCATTGGGCAATAAAGCTGGAACAGGAAGCTGTCCATTAGCAGAGACAGGAAACTATAGTCCAAAACAAAGAAATGATTACACAAGTTAAAGATTTTCTAATGAGAATCTTTTTGTGTTTCATGTCATTACTTTCTATTCTACTAATGTAAAAATAAAATAAAATGAATAAAAATGAATTGGGGCTGTCATGCAATAAGCAGCGGCTACTGACAGGCATGATGGAATAATTGATAGCTGCATTACACGCAGGAGGAGAAGGACGGCAGCCCAGTGATGCTGAAACATACTAACATGTGGACTGTCTAATGGGTGCAGCAGCCAAGCCCAATAGGACTCCTGCCTGCGTCATTGCTCCCTTCACCTCCGGTGTCCTCCATCTGATTTGCGGGTTACCACCATGACAGGTACCAAGTACCTCACAGCTGCAGCTCAGTGCAGCCGCTTCAACAATGGAGGTGCTGAACATGGTCCATTCAGACTAGTGTCCCCAGTCTTCTTCGGAACGCTGTCCAACCTCTGCTGAGCTGAGACTTGAAGACCTCACAGACCGTCCCCCTGCCAGGCATTCCCACCGCACCCTCTGTCATGGTCCGGGTGAGTGCTGGGTTTTCCTGCACTCACCAGTACACCTGTGTGTAATCAGCTGGCAGGCTTTTAAGACCAGCGTTCTCAAACATTCCTCACCGGAATGTCAGCTAACCCACGTTAGTGAGAGTCATAGTCTAGTAAATCCTGTTTTAGTGTTTACTTGAGCTAATCCTTTCTTCTCACCCACAGCAGCTTCACAGAGGTTTGGATCTCGCTGTCATTAACCTCTCTACTTCCTGTCGCTGTTTTTTGTTCTCGGCGCTCCACGCCTGCCTGCCTCCCTGCCCAGCAGTTCACAGCGAGTGTGCGCGAACTGGTTTAGCCTCACCCGGACCACTATTCCCCCCAAGCCTCGCCTTCCACCCAGACAAGTAAGGCTATGCATTTTGTTGCTTTCACTCCCCAGACTGCTGCTCACATTGACTCTGCTCTCCTTTGTTACAGTGACTCTGACAGCGTAACCCTGTAAACCTCTACCTTGTGTGCCTGCTAGAGCCGTGCCCAGGCTGTTTTCTCCAGCTAACTAAAAAGACTTTTTCTTTTGGACTCTGCTGCCGCACGCGCGGTGTGACTCTTGTTTTCATGCTTGACGATTATTGTAGAGATTGTTCTAGTCAAGTCTAATGCTTCATAGCTTTGTTTACATTCACGGCATCCCTAGTAATTGTTTTGTCTTGTAGTACTTGTCAGTCACAGTGTGTATTTAGTTACAGGTTCTTAGTGCCCTAATGTGAAGCTTTGCATTAGTTTAGTAGGTTGAACAAATTCAGAGGTTGAGTGTTTCCCCTCTCGCCCTTAGTTCATGTGTAGTGTGTTGTTTACATTCACCTCTTTCCTGTGTAACACTTTTGAGTGCCAAAATAAATCTCTTTTTTTTTTCACTATACCTCAGAGCCTCCGTGTGGTGTCTGCATTTGAGTCCACTTCCCTGTGTTTGACCGCCCGGTCGTGACACCCTCACTATATATTTAGGTACGCCAGGTCTGTCAAACATCCTCATCCACGTCCCCAGGTTTCTCTTCAGCACTGTAGCCAGGCTGACGAAAAGTCAGAGCTCTGTTGAGCCAACAATCCCTTTAACGTTAACTAGTAATGACTTCATGAACTTCTTCACAAATAAAATTTTAATCATTAGAGAAAAAATTACTAATAATCATGTCATAGAATCAGAATCAGAATGTCTGTATTGTCGTTGTCACAGGTACAACGAAATTAAAAGTGGTCCCCGATCAGTGCATCATCCCTAAAAATATGAAACTATAAATAAAACAACAAAATTCAATAAAATCAATAAAAAAAATACATAAAATACGTAAAGTGCTAACAAGAATACTATGAGCACACATTCACATACATTCCCACACACATGCTTCAGTCAGTGCATAGATCAATTCAAGAGTGGCGTGATGGACATTTTTAGTAGCAGCATTCAGACGTGTTACTGTAGTTGGGTAAAAGCTGTTTTTGAGTCTATTTGTTCTTACACTGACTGGTCTGTACCGTCTGCCCGAGGGCAACAGTTCAAGCAGGGAGTGGCCAGAATGTGAGGAATCTTTTATGATGTTTTGAGGTTTTTTAAAACAGCAGCTGTTGTGTAGATCTTCCAGCGTGGGGAGAGGGCAGCCAGTGATCCTTTGGGCGGTGTTAATGATCCCTTGGAGTGCTTTCCTCTGAGCCACTGTGCAGCTAGTGTACCAGATGCATATGCAGTACGTTAGTACACTCTCAATGGAGGCTCTGCAGAAGGACACCAGCAGTCTGTGTGATGTTATTCCTCCTGAGAATTCTCAGGAAGTACAGTCTCTGTTGGGCCCATTTCAGCAGCTCGGAGGTGTTCACACTCCAGGAAAGGTTCTCCTCTATGTTGACTCCCAGAAAGCGGAAGCTTGCCACCCTTCCTACACAGTCCCCGTTAATGAATAGTGGTTGGTGATAGGTTTGTAGCTTAACCCTATCCGCTGGAACGTTGAAGGCAATGTAATTACACAGCAAGCAAGACACGAAGTAGGCAACATTCTTTATGTTTCACGTGCACGGGAGAGAACTGGACAGGCGCCGTTCCTTCGCTTGACCCCAGTTGCTCTCGTCCGCTCTCCCCTAACACTGCTCTTTTATTGTGGTTACATGAATATGCATAGGTTCATTAACATATAACGGTACACATTTGAACAAGGCATACCCTGCCTGTGGTTTTGTAAGTGCGTGTGTGTGTGTGTGTGTGTGTGTGTGTGTGTGTGTGTGTGTGTGTGTGTGTGTGTGTGTGTGTTCTGCTGACCAAAAGGGTCATAAAGCAGGAACAACATCCTAGGTCATAAAGAGGGTAACCGCAATAAAACACTATAGCCCCTCACCCAGAACCTCGAGAATCTGAGGAGGGGAGAACAAAAGAATTCCTTTCAACACACAGTTAAAGTACAAATGGTAAGAATAAAAATGACAAACATTTAACAATTCACTCTAACATTTCCCTCCTGTTTTGTAATTTTTATGCTCCAAATTATTCCTATGTAGTATATTCTCAGCCATGCACCTCTTGCTTAACATTGTCAGTGCAGGCGTCATTCATACACAGGCCTCTGTCATGTCATTCATTTCAGTCATTTCATATTGTTGTAAAAGTACATAATTAACAAATGTATTAGAAATCATTTTAGTTAACAGTGATCTTATACATGGTAAAATGCATCCTATACATAAGCAAACAAATGAATTGTTACTTTAATAGTTAAAATAAGAAAGCAACACTTCAAAAACACTCCAGCTTGGTGGTGCTCCTCCGCAAGACATGTATAGCATGTCTCACTGTAGAGTGGTTTAAGCTCTATAGGGCGTCATAATTGTCTCTTCCAGATGTTCCCATCACTGTCCATAGGACCAGAGTCCAAATGTATGTAGAATAAACAGTCAAACATACCAGGTGGTTTTATTGCTTGTCAACATGGGTCTTATCTTCAAAGCTGCAGACCTCGTCAACACTCTAGTTTTATGGCCTCTACCAACCCCCATCACCTCACTTCAGGCCTCCTTGTCCTGTGGGGGATACATATGACTCCTCCATTGTCCATCCTCTGCAGGAAAACCCTCTGTGGAAAGGGTGCTGGATCCAGTTATCTTACTGCTGTTATGATCCCAGCAGTCTTCAGTGTGCCAACGTATGCACAGTATAGTGACACAGCATTGGGTGATGTTCACAGGAAACTGCTGTCATCACCACCATAGCTTCTGGTTCCTGTGCTTCTCACAGAATCATGATGTCATCCTTGGACTCCCTCTGCGCTGTCGCTTTTGGAGCTTGGCACACTCTCTTCATCCCTCGACTTCTGTTCCAACGCGGCTGTAGATTTAAGGCAGAGCACGTCGTACACCTTAGCTGTCTTCCTCAACGTCAACGGCGAAATTCTTTCATTTTATTTTAAGATTTTGCTGTTCAAAATCTCCTCATGACAATCCTTTGGAAGCCCAGTGGTGCAGCCCACTGTCGTTTGTCTGCTGTCCTGGAGATGGTTCCTGCTTCTCACTGGTCCTCTTGAAGCCTTCTCAGGAGATTCCTTTCAGCAATACTCTGACTGCTGCACCTGTATTCCCTTGCTAGGAGGAAAAACTTCTATTTGGAGAGTATGTCAATCATCACTACACCACATTCTTTAGTTCAGTGAGCTTCATTTATGGACCATCAAAGCCTCATCTGAACATGGATGCCCCACTTTGCATAGGTTTAATACCCGCTGATTAACTGTTAATCACAAAGATCACACAAAAATTATAAAAACATAGTTTAGAAAACATAGAAAAGATAGTTTCATGTAACTCTTTAATTCTGGACCCCTCCTCTTGACGCATGGACACTCCCATGAGTCAACTCATCCAAACCCAAATTCCTGTCTAAAAGAAAAAGGTTAGCTAGATCATGTCCCAGGCAACATCAGGGCGTCTTCCCCTTTGGAGCAGCACCATAACCCTGCAATAAAAGATGTTAGTGTGTTTTGCACAGTAAGTGTGCTTCACATCTGGCTCCGCCTGGAGCCATCATACACACCCTCATGGCCTGGAAAACAAGATCTGGAAATGAAATCAAACTTCACACTTATAAACAATTGTATCATTAGAGTAATAAAGCATCAACAGGACAAGTATCATGTGCAGGTTTTCTCAAATCAGTAAACTACAATTATTGGCATAATTCGCCCCAAACATGGATCATTCCATGTACTCAGTTAGCATTAGTGTAATCGGTGACTTCCCTTAAGTAAAGTCACTCCATGTATTTAACACTAGGAGCTCAGTAGTGGCCAGCTAATGAGCCCCATATTAAACTATTCCATAAACACTGCATCTCTTAGTTGCTTTCTCATGTTACTTGTCCATCTCTGCTGAATCCTCTACATGCACTCTTAGAAAAACAAAACATCAGCAACACACATGGACAATCCTGGAGGTCAGGCACAAATTGACAGGTTCCAGAGGAGCTGTAAAAAGACCATAAAGTTGGCCATCCATAGCTGTGGATAGAAGTGACACTAGTTTCAACACAGGGAATGTTTCACATGTTATTCACATCGTCAAAGTAACCTTCACATTTCTCCAACAACACAGTGTAACAGCATCACCACTCATAACCTGTAAACACAGTTTTCTTCACACATGAATCCAGAAATCCTGTAGTAGGAAAACATCAACCAGCTATCCTGGTATAGATCACATGATCAAATCACATGAAGAACTGTAATGCTGTAGAAAAGTTAGCGCTGCGCAGGTGTATGCACACTTTGTCACAGTTACCTCTGTGAGCAACACAAGGTAGTGAATAACACCCCTGGTAGATGCACAGACACAGAAAGTGGCATTTAAAAGGTTAAATCATCACGCAACCTCGATGTTGCTGTCATCTTTCTGCTCCTGTAAAAAGAGAAACACACATAGATTCATCTGCACCTTTGTCAGGTGGGGGTTAACTTCGCACAGTGATGTCAGTCAGTCTGTCAGCCTCTGTCCGCTTTTACCAGTCAGTCAGTTTTATTTCCTCTCACTCATTCATTCATTCATTCATTCATTCTTTCTTTGCTGACAGTGGAAATTACCGTCGCATTTTCATTTCCACTTCTCAGCAAAATGACGTCATTTCAAAAAGAAAAGAATTTAGACTGGATTTTCTCGTTGAATCCTTTTGGACTGGAACTTATTTCCTAATTGTCCCAGATAAGTGACTTTCTCCTGAGCCCATTGTAATCTTTTGGAGAAACTCATTTGCAACAATTTTCTCGACGTGTCGTATAGCACTTCTGTTCTAATCGTGCAGATCTGCTCAAACAGAGATCATCAAACAAAACTTTCAGTGCACTGTGAAAGTATCAAAATAAAAAGGCCTCGTTAAGTCATGACACATGCTCCTCATCTCAGGAGGGTAAATCATACCATTAGCATGATTTATCAAACCATCATACTAATTGGCAGGCTCAACCTCACAACAAAAGAAAAATCATCAGCTAGATAAACTCCAACCCAACCATCAGCCACACAACATAAGCCTCATGTCTCATTAGCTATGAATTTTAATCCCCAGGACTGTACTTTTTAGTCATTTAGGCCACAGATTTTATTTAATTTTCCTTTTTCCCCATCATCATAAAACATGTGACATGTCGTCATGCATTTCACAAAAGACGTTTGTTCTTATATATTCAGAGTTGTGTATCTGGATGCAGGATTCACTCGCACATCACAACAGGAAACTCAGTGTTTTAGAGTCTCCACTCTAACAAACTCCAACACATCCCACTCACTCGTGCTAGAATTCAGTCACCTTTCATTAATCTAAGAACCATCAACTAATTTGCATATCAGCTATTAACCCACTAAGTTGACAAGACAACAGAAATGCACGTTCAAAATATTATCACAAAAATAGAATTTCCCTCATATAGTAAATTACTCGTGCTGCATCAATCAGGCAGAAAGCATCTCCCAATTTACTATATTAACAACTAAATTTATTTCCTGATCACTGGTTGGTCAAACCAGAATCTTTTTTTCCACAAAAATTAAACTGTTGTCCTGCAACCTAGAGAGTTAACTGTCAGCATTGGATAAATTCAGCATTTGATAACAAGCATCTGCTAAATTTACACTATTTTAACACTGATGAGAGATAACAAGCTGATTTTCAGTGCATGTGTGTTTGTGTTATTAGGCAGGTTTAATCAATGTCTGTGGAGCTGCATCTCCAGCAGGGCATGTTCTTAAAGCTGCCTTTCCTACACACTTCTCTGCTATTATTTGATCCTTTCTTAACCAATGTGCTATGAGTCCACTGGTCTTTGCATCACACCAGGTGACTTGGACAAGATGATAAACAGACTCACATACTCAAGATGCTGCCTAATCTTCATGAACTCTCTTTTGTTTGTGTTAGTAGGGTTAATGCATGTTCTGCTTGTGTGTGTGATTTTTTATATGTTTCTTTTTGCAGTGTTTCAGATTCCTTCACAATTTTCCACTTAAGCAGTCAGTTTTCTTTTCCCCAGGTTTGCTAACCCAAATTTTGATTTCCCACATTAAACAACAGCTTTCCTCTGTGTTCTTACCTCCTGCTCTCACTCTGTTGTCCTCTCCCACTTCAACAGTCCAACAGTTCTTCTTCAGCTTTGTCCTGTTCCACTGTCTCTTCTTGCCATTTTCTCCAAAGGCGGCAAATGTCAAACTCCAACAGTCTCCTCAAAAGTCCTTTTCACATGCACAGTGACTTTGCAGCTTGTTGGAAACACAGTGTCATTCATCCAATCAGTCAGGATGATGGTTTGCTTTTCTTCTCCGATGCTGTTTGTCCACACCGCTGCTGCTTGCGGGGACTCTTTGCTCAGGACTTTGCTGCTGTTTCTTTATCTGCCATATATTGCTCTTGGAACTGCATTCCTTGTCTTCAGGGAGGAGTGAGAGCTCGCTTGTGAGGATGAGGGACACATGGAGCTGTAAATAAGTTAGCCAAAAACTTGGCCTGAATGTTTCCAATGGTGTTAAACTATAACTTTATTCCGACTGCTGCATATGGGAAATTGATCCGGGTCTGCTTCTCATCTGAAAGTGACACACTGAGACATTTTGATCATTCTTATCACTGCTTAAAACAACACACAGAACTCTCCTTTCTTAAAAGCAGAAAATGAGATTATAGTTGTTCTTGGCTAATAGACACAAAACCTTTTTTCCTATTATTTTCCATCTACAATGTAGATTTTGTCTCTGTTTTACTCGTTTTTTACTCTACACTTTTTTTCCTTTACACTAGCTGGTGACCTGCAGAATCACCGCTCTCACAATTAGAGACAATTACGTTTACACAACGCACACACACACTGCGACGTCAGGCACATTCACACTCACTTTTTCCATCTGCATAAATAAATCATATGGCTGATGATATGTGCCATGGTGATCCATAAGTATGATCACAAGTTTATTTAGTTAGTTTTCAAAGGTGTGCTCTATATCTCAACAATGGCTCAAAATAAGACGACAGTCTTTCAAACAGGTCAAGTGCCTCTATGCACGTAATTAGGTAAAATATTTGCCTATTTTACTTCATCTCATATGTCATTGTACTGCATTTGAGCAACCTTAAGCTTAATGCAGGTTACTTTTAACAACTGGTTAAATTAATGGTCTGGAGCACAGGCTGTTGTTGATCAGGGCCATCTAAAGAATCATCTAAACATTTTGTGTCAGCAAAGGGTGGGGAAAGCCATTCACCACAGCATAGCTTAACTGCTGCTGATGTGGGCTGGCCTTCTCCACACGCTCTTCAAGGCTGCTGTTTTCCTGAAAACTTAATCTCTTCCATTTATAAGCATGCGATTAACCGCACGGCTCAGGTCCGCGTGAAACCCGCGCGACCAAGGAGCCGTCACTTCTCTTTTTTTTTTTTTTTAATACTGTGCGCTCCCAGGAGCGAAGTCCAGCATAAACGTCTGTCACGCTCGGACGCACTCTTGGTTGCTTAGGAACCCATGATAACAACAACAACCGTGTCCCAGACCACGCCTGCTCCGCAGTCATTAACACAAACACAGCAACACTCTTCTGGGACCCTAACCCAGTCGCGCGACTCAAAACCCAGTGAAGGGACGCTCGGGACACAAACCCAGGGCGATTTCAAAACCGGACACTCACCGGACGCTTGGGCCCTTGGGCGATTTTACCAAAACCTCTCTCTCGGGACCCTAACCCAGTTCTGGGACACTAACCCAGTCATTAACACAAACACAACAAATATCCTTGCTCACAAACAACAAAAATTAGGCCTATTTTCTCAACGCAGTCTCACGCAGTGGCTGCGCGCTTTGCCGCACTCAGTGGCAAAGACTTACATAACAGTGATCACGCGCTTTAACGCACACACTGATGAAGACTTTCAACTCAGTCTCACATAGTGAATGCGTGCTTTGCCGCACACAGTGGCAAAGACTTTCAACGCAACCGCACACAGTGGATGCGTGCTTTGCCGCACACAGTGGCAAAGACTTTCAACTTACTCGGTGTTGCTTAGAGTGTAATATCAGCCTCGGATCCCGCCGATCGTCACTCATCGAGGAGGAAAGACAGCTAATCCACCGGCCCGATGACAAATTCTCACATCTCGCTGACGTCAGGGTTCTCTCCTCGGTGAATGCCGACTCCAGGGATCCGGCTCGAAGGACCAATTAATGATAGGTTTGTAGCTTAACCCTATCCGCTGGAACGTTGAAGGCAATGTAATTACACAGCAAGCAAGACACGAAGTAGGCAACATTCTTTATGTTTCACGTGCACAGGAGAGAACTGGACAGGCGCTGTTCCTTCGCTTGACCCCAGTTGCTCTCGTCCGCTCTCCCCTAACACTGCTCTTTTATTGTGGTTACATGAATATGCATAGGTTCATTAACATATAACGGTACACATTTGAACAAGGCATACCCTGCCTGTGGTTTTGTAAGTGCGTGTGTGTGTGTGTGTGTGTGTGTGTGTGTGTGTGTGTGTGTGTTCTGCTGACCAAAAGGGTCATAAAGCAGGAACAACATCCTAGGTCATAAAGAGGGTAACCGCAATAAAACACTATAGCCCCTCACCCAGAACCTCGAGAATCTGAGGAGGGGAGAACAAAAGAATTCCTTTCAACACACAGTTAAAGTACAAATGGTAAGAATAAAAATGACAAACATTTAACAATTCACTCTAACATTTGGATCTCTGCCTTTTTCCTTCTGAAGTCTATTATGAGTTCTTTGGTTTTTGAAGTGTTGAGGAGGAGGTTCTTGGCCTTACACCATGACGACAGCTGCTCCACCTCATCTCTGTAAGCAGACTCGTCACCCCTGGAAATGAGCCCCACCACAGTGGTGTCGTCTGCAGACTTCACAAAGATGTTGCTCTGGTGGACAGGAGTGCAGTCGTGTGTATAGAGAGAGTAGAGCAGTGGACTAAGCACACAGCCCTGGGGTGAGCCCGTGCTGAGGCTCAGGGCTGAGGATGTGTGATGGCCAACTCTCACTCTCTGTCTACAGCCAGAGAGGAAGCTGTTGAATCACAAGCATGTGCTGTGTGGAAGCCCCAAGTCCTGTAGCTTGACCAGCAGTTTGTGTGGAAGGATGGTGTTAAATGCTGAGCAGTAATCCACGAAAAGCATCCGCACATAGCTCCCATGCTCTGCCAGGTGTGTTACGGCAGCATGGAGTGCTGTGGCTACAGCATCTTCCATGGACCAGTTTGCTCTGTAGGCAAACTAGTGTGGATCCAGGCTGCGGGGCAGGGCTGCTGTGGTGTGACTACGGATCAACTTCTCAAAGCATTTCATCACCAGTGGGGTAAGTGTCACTGGTCTGTAGTCATTCAGGCTGGTGATGTGGGGCTTCTTAGGCAAGGGGACTATGGTGGAGGACTTCATGCAGAGTGGGACAGTCGCCTGTGTGATGGATTTGTTGAAGATCCTGGTGAAGTTCCCAGCCAGGAACTTAGGGATTGCTGTTTTTAAGTACGTGTGATTAAAGTCCCCTGCTACGATATGTGCAGCATCAGGGTAAATGCTCTGTTTATTATTGATGTTTGTATGCAGAGGTGAGATCGCCTTTGCTGTTCATGGTGCCAGCATTTGTTATGGAATATGTTGAGCAAACCTGGAGAAGCTTCAGCTCAAGATATTATTGTTGTCATTGCTGTGGATCTTTACCTGATACACTGACTTGGTGAGTAAATGTTTACTCGTATTCAAACTGATTTTGTGGCTTCTCTTAGTTTAGCACCAGGTTTATAATCTTGCCAGCTAGTTAGTGTTAGCCTAGCGTTGCTGCTGCCGCTGGGCTCATGTTACTTAAAAATTAACACCACAGCCTTAAAAACCTTACATAAAACTATGTCTGTGAAATTTTCTGTTGATTGTTTGAAATAAAAAAGTGAGATAAGAGCCCAGACAAAATTCTTCGGGAGGTGCAGCCGTTAGGGGTGGGGTGTGGGGGGTATTTTCAATCCATAGCCATAACTAACTAACTAACTATATATATCATGTTTAACCTGAGTAGCAAAAGACCGCAGGGGGGTTGAAAACGATAAGGCAGGAGTTAGCTGTGCTCGCTGGCTCTATCGAGCCTTGACCTCCCGGTCAGCTATCGTGCTGGTGGATAACAGAACTCTCCGAAAACGTCGAAGCACTTTTGCAAATATGTGATATTTTGATAAATTAAGTAGATATTTGAGCATTACACAGCTACATTCTCGCCTGAAAATATCTTAAAAGTTTATTTTGTGACCCAGAAAGGGTAATCTGGGGAAAAGGAGGATCGCATTTGTCAGCTGTGGTTGTCGGAGCCTGTGTATGCGTACTTGTGTGTACTTGTGGTCTCGTGGACTTGTGATACGTCGGAAACCAAGTACTGTTCCAATTCAAAGTACACATGAAGCCGAGAACGCGAAAAATTACGGGATGTGTTTTCGCTCCTCCCGTTTTATCGAGCATGTATCGGTGGTGACTTGAGTGGACTTCAAGGGACTTGGTACAGCTAAATATCCCAGAATGCAATTCGTCCAAAACTCAAGCGCGGCAATGGTGGAGGAGCGCAGCTAAAAAACGTTTAAATATTACTTTTTCTGGGTCACAAAATAAACTTTTAAGATATTTTCAGGCGAGAATGTAGCTGTGTAAAGTTCAAATATCTGCTCAATTTATCAAGACATCACATATTTGCAAAAATGCTCCGACGTTTTCGGAGACGTCCATTTTTTTTCATGCTTTGTGGCAGCTTTAGAACATCTGTGGCATCTATTAATGTCAAATCTAGCCTTTCGTTAACAACATAAGCAAACTGCTTTTATATTTAACCGACTTTTCTGTTTAATTACATTTTAAGTAATAATAATAAAAATAGTATTTGTTTTCTTAAAAAATGTGTTTAAAAACAAGTTTTGTTGTGAAAGCTATAATCCAGATTAGTGGCCTGTTAAACGTTAAAGTCTAGGTTGGCCTTATGCTTGAGAATAAAGTAATATAGCTTGTCCTTCTAAAGCAGTGATTCCCAAACTTTTTTTGTTAGGCCCCCCTTTGTTTTACAAGAGAAATCTTCGCCCCCGCACAAACACATCCTCCAACCACACACACCCATATTTTGTTTTCAAACTCCATTGCGGTTTATTTCACATCTCAAAAATTTAATAAACAATTAAACAAATAAAAGTAAGCTGCGATAAATTACAGGTAGCAATAAAATACACTACTAACTCTTTAATGCTACGTCCACACCTACACGGGTATTTTTGAAAATGCAGCTGTTTCGTCCACACGTAAACAGCGTTTCGAATCACCGAAAACGGAGATTTTTTAAAACTCCTTTTTTGCGTTTACGTGTGGACGAGGATTACAGAGTTCGTCACACAACGTCAAAGGTATGTGCCTCTTTTCACGTCACACAGTGCGCCACGTTATTGTTTACATGAGATGAATTGCAGAATGGCAGATAGAGACAAAATACTGTTAATCTGACTATCTTCAGGTTTTACACGCTTATATATACACACGCAGTTACTGTCCCTGCATTTAGAAAGGCAGAGGCGTCACGGTGTAATTATTTTACATGTAGTTGTTTTTTCCTGTGTAATAATATTCAACATTGCTGTCAATCCATTTTTCAAAAAATGTCTCTCTGTGCAAAATGGGTTCAAAAACATAAACAGCTGTGGGATACTGTTTGTCCATGATTTGAACCGGGGGAACAAATTACGGCAGGATCAGCCTGATATTATTTGTATCCCGCTGTAACTTTACTGCATAAAGAGCTAACATGTCCAAAATGTCAGGAGTAGTTAGTTATTACAAGAAGTGTTTGTGAACTAAAAATCAAGAATGTGGGATACTGTTTGTGCGTGATTTGGAGAGCCCAGCGCTGCTCCCGACGCAGGGAAACTAATTCTGCAGGGAGACCTACCTTGGCACTTGTGCAGGTGAAGCCAAAGGGAAGATATGCTTCACCATATTTTCCTGTCTTTGGCTTGGAAGGAAGTTGGTTTGGAAACATATTCAGCGATGCTTCATCTCCTGCTTTGCGTTTCTGTGGGAGCCCCGTCAAAAACCTGTCCATGATGTTAGCAGTGTCCAAGCCTTCTTTTTTTTCCTTTTTTTTCCTTTTCATACCACGCCCCCCTGCAGTGGCTCTGCCCGGGGGGGAGGGAAAGAGAGAGAGGGAGGGAGTGTAGTGTACACATCAACGTGTCTTTTAGACCCCATTCCTACAAAACTGCTCAAAGAAGTCCTGCCATTAATTAATTCTTCGATCTTAAGTATGATCAACCTATCTCTAATAATCAGCTATGTACCACAGGCCTTCAAGGTGGCTGTAGTTAAACCTTTACTTAAAAAGCATCTCTAGACCCAGCTGTCTTAGCTAATTATAGGCCAATCTCCAACCTTCCTTTCATATCAAACATCCTTGAAAGAGTAGTTGTCAAACAGCTAACAGATCATCTGCAGAGGAATGGCTTATTTGAAGAGTTTCAGTCAGGTTTCAGAGCTCATCACAGCACAGAAACAGCTTTAGTGAAGGTTACAAATGATCTTCTTATGGCCTCTGACAGTGGACTCATCTCTGTGCTTGTCCTGCTAGACCTCAGTGCTGCGTTCGATACTGTCGACCATAATATCCTATTAGAGCGATTAGAACATGCTGTAGGTATTACAGGTACTGCACTGCAGTGGTTTGTATCATATCTATCTAATAGACTCCAATTTGTACATGTAAATGGAGAGTCCTCTTCACACACTAAGGTCAATTATGGAGTTCCACAGGGTTCAGTGCTAGGACCAATTCTATTTACATTATACATGCTTCCCTTAGGCAGCATCATTAGAAGACATAGCATAAATTTTCACTGCTATGCAGATGACACGCAGCTCTATCTATCCATGAAGCCAGGTAACACACACCAATTAGTTAAACTGCAGGAATGTCTTAAAGACATAAAGACCTGGATGGCCGCTAACTTTCTGCTTCTTAATTCAGATCAAACTGAGGTTATTGTACTCGGCCCTGAAAATCTTAGAAATATGGTATCTAAGCAGATTCTTACTCTGGATGGCATTACCTTGGCCTCCAGTAACACTGTGAGGAACCTTGGAGTCATTTTTGACCAGGACATGTCCTTCAATGCACATATTAAACAAATATGTAAGACTGCTTTCTTCCATTTGCGCAACATCTCTAAAATTAGAAATATCCTGTCTCAGAGTGATGCTGAAAAACTAGTTCATGCCTTCATTACTTCCAGGCTGGACTACTGTAATTCATTATTATCAGGATGTCCTAAAACCTCCCTGAAAAGTCTTCAGCTAATCCAAAATGCTGCAGCAAGAGTCCTGACAGGGACTAGAAAGAGAGAGCAGATTTCTCCTGTTTTGGCTTCCCTTCATTGGCTTCCTGTTAAATCCAGAATTGAATTCAAAATCCTGCTCCTCACATACAAGGTCTTAAATAATCAGGCCCCATCTTATCTTAATGACCTTGTAGTACCATATCACCCTATTAGAGCACTTCGCTCTCGCTCTGCAGGCTTACTTGTTGTTCCTAGAGTATTTAAAAGTAGAATGGGAGGCAGAGCCTTCAGTTTTCAGGCCCCTCTTCTGTGGAACCAGCTTCCAGTTTGGATTCAGGAGACAGACACTATCTCTACTTTCAAGATTAGGCTTCAAACTTTCCTTTTTGCTAAAGCATATAGTTAGGGCTGGACCAGGTGACCCTGAATCCTCCCTTAGTTATGCTGCAATAGACGTAGGCTGCCGGGGATTCCCATGATGCATTGAGTTTTTCCTTTCCAGTCACCTTTCTCACTCACTATGTGTTAATAGACCTCTCTACATCGAATCATATCTGTTATTAATCTCTGTCTCTCTTCCACAGCATGTCTTTCATCCTGTTTTCCTTCTTCACCCCAACCGGTCGCAGCAGATGGCCCCGCCCCTCCCTGAGCCTGGTTCTGCCGGAGGTTTCTTCCTGTTAAAAAGGAGTTTTTCCTTCCCACTGTCGCCAAAGTGCTTGCTCATAGGGGGTCATATGATATAATGTTTGGGGTTTTCTCTGTATTTATTATTGTGCGATCTATTGTACAATATAAAGCGCCTTGAGGCGACTTTTGTTGTGATTTGGCGCTATATAAATAAAATTGAATTGAATTGAATTGAATAGTGGGGGGGGTTCTTGGTTACAACAGTAACCAAGAACGGTAACCAGCCAGAAGGGTTGGCTCCAGACAGCCCAACTCAAAACCAAAAACAGCGTTAAAACAGAAAACAACCTGATCAGGACGGAAGGACAGAGTCCAGAAACAAACCAAAAAAGGTGGGGGCCAACCACGTGTAAGGCAGCGGCAGCGACGCAGGTGAAACCGGTCCGGAGGCCGCACAGAAGGCAGCAGCGGCGACGCAGTTCAGTAGGTCATCCACAACGGCGATCACATCGAGCCAGTGGCCTGGAAGGTGGCCAGCGATGCGGAGGTGGCAAAAGTGGAAAGTTTTTTTTTTGGTTTTTTTTTGAAATTGTATTTATTTGCATTGTTTGCTATCTGAAATTATTTAATTATTCACTTATTTTGAATTTTTTAGGATTAACATTTCAATTATTATTATTATTATTACTATTATTATTATTATTATTATTATTATTATTATTATTATTTTAATACCTGCCATATGTTCATTATATTTTGTGTTGGATACTGTTGAAAAAAAAACCCCCCAAAAAACAAATAAACATATGTTTAAAAAAAAAAGAAAAAAAGTGGAAGAGCCAACCATGCTAGGCATGGATGTGCCATCCGAACAGGTCGTGGATCAGATGAAGCAGGCGCTGCAGGCGACGGCGTGGAAGCCGCAGGTGGTGACGCTGCAGGCTGGATGGGCCCCTCGTGCCCCCTAGCAGAGGCAGAAGGCCGGAGCGGTCCCTCGGACCTTCCAGCGGAGACAGGAGACAAAAGCTGGACAGGCCCCTTGGACCCTCCCGCGGTGCAGTCCTGTATGGGCTTTTTAGCCTCCAGGGATCCAGAATCAGCTATGGGCTGAAACCCAGCCTCTGGGGAGGCCCTGGAGAGAGTTACTGTCCCAAAAGCAGCCAGTTCATGAGAAGCACCTATGGTTGGCATGAGATTTTCTCCCTGCATGGAGTGAACGTGTGAGACAGATGGCAGAATGGGTGGCTGAATAGCAGACTGAACTGAGGGCAGCTGAGTAGCTGATAAACAGTTCTTAGAATTCCCAGCCTTTAAATTAGCAGTCATGGTTATTATAACTTTGGACTCGGAAGGAGCAGAGAAAATACAGTCACTTGAATTCTCAGAGCGAGAGTTAACAATCACAGTAACAGGCACAGAGTTAACCGATCTTGAATTTTTGTGTATGGAGTCAATATGTCCTGGCTCAAAAGGAGCAGAATAAACACTGTCCTTTAACTTCACTGTAGCCACAGAAAAGGCAGTATTAGTGCCTTCAGTTATAGGTGGAGCAGAAAACCCACAGGTATTAATATCATCAGCCCCCAGAACAAATAGTTCCGAGTCCGAAACAGGAAAATCGTCCTTTTCACTCACCACAGCCGGGTGCTCTGAAATCCTGGGGTCCAACTGTGGCGAGGGGCGGCGGCGGCATGAGCGCTGCTTTCTTTTTGAAGGCAAAACATCCTCCGGCGGGTCGGGCAGCAAAACAGTAGTGGCTGGGTGAAGGTGTGGTGTTTTACGAATAAAGTCCTGAGCGATCGGGGGAAGCGATCCTAGTAGCCACGGAAGGCTGGAAAAGAGCCGCTGTAGCCGGCTTTCGACTGCATGGCGAAGCTCTTCCGGAGGGTGGTCCAGCCACAGGTTGAGCAGAATCTCCATGGTGTATATAACATCCCCCTGGAACTCGGACGGGTCGAATGCTGCTGGGTCTATGGTGGCGGGTTGAGAGAGGACCCAAGATACAAGCAGCTTCAGATGTGAGTGAGCTTTATTTACCAGTAAAGAAACAAACAGAACTGTAGCGGGCAAGAACAGAAGGAAAGAAACCTATACTGGGAAAAAGTAACCAAACACGGACCTGAAACGGCGACGCAGGGAGACACAGGGAGATAACACGGAGTTATGCAGGGAAAGAACACAGACGAACCGGCGACGAGCACGAGATGACACACTGGGACTGACTGGGAGACAAGACAAGGAAACAAAAGAGAACACACTCACATGAGACACGGATCTTCACAATAAAACAGGAAATGCACAGAGAGCAGACTGGAGGGGGAGAGAGAGCATTGAGGAAAACAAAGGCGTGCGCAGGTATGACACGCTGGGGAGACGTGGAAAACATAACAGGATGAAACACGAAGGAAACCATGGCACAAGAACTCAAACCACCATCTGCTCGCTCAGATTTGAAGTTTAATTTTTCGCTGTAGAAAGAAGTTTTCTTCCCACACAGAGTGAACAGCAGACGCTGTTTTTGTCACTTTTTACCAAATCAAACTCAAAGTAATGTGATTACTTCCACACTATAAATGCTGCATGGTCGTACTCTCTCCCACACGCCATATTATCCATTGTTGATCTGCACACGTCTGTTGCTGCCACGGACGTCGCACCCTCGTACGTCACTGTCATGTGACACTTTCACAAACAACATCACGGTTTAGTAATGCAGTATCGTAGCGTGGTTACGGGAAAGCAACAGTAATCTGATTACTTTTTGCAATAGTAATCCCTTACTTTACTCGTTACTTGAAAAAAGTAATCAGATTACACGTTACTGCCCATGAACATAATACAAGGCAGAAGCAAAATTATCCAACAAAAGAAACCTAACATGACTTAGAGACAGACAACGAAGTAACACACAGCATGAAGGACAACACAACGAGAGACAGACAGGACACTGACAGGGGGACACATCTGAGGTGAATCATAGGTAATGAGACAAAGAAACAAAAGATTAACAGACAAATCAATCGACTGGTTCTCAGGAGGATACAAAATAAAATACTTTTCACTGAATTATGTTAAAATAACATCTTTGTATTCTGAGGGCTTCATCCAGCAACCCTCTGGTACGCAGCCCGCCAGAAGTCAGATAGCTTATGTCGGAGGGACTCTTTCGCAGAGATGATGAAGATGATGACTCCTAAAGCGATGCACAGGAGTCCTAAAGAAAGACACACCCATGCCGCTGCAGATCTAGCAGGCTTCATGGGCAGTGCTGGTGGAGAAGAAAGAGATCCAGAGATCAAACCTGAGGCACTTTAGTACTCAGTGTTTCATAACCTGAATACTTTGGATGAATATCACTCATCATGTCTTCAATAGGTCCCTGTGGTCACTGTAATACATGTAATAATACTATAATAATACTGCTATACTTTGAAGAGATGAAACATGAGGTCTGAGAACCGCTGTAAAGAACTTCTTTTCTACATTCTTTAATTCTTGAGCAGAAACACATTTATGATTTAAACTCAAAAGTTTGTCCATGAATTTCTCAGTAATGTGAGCTGCATGGACTCCAGCAGTGAATTCTCTCATGGTACAACATGCTATCCCAGGATAATGCTAAACAATCCTTTTGGAAAAACAGCACTAGAAAGGAGTTTTAGGGCTGTTTTAGAGCAACAAGGTCAAAGGATTGGACATCAGAATTCATCTAATGCTAAGAAAGCCTCGCTGTGCTTAGAATAAAGATTTTAGTGTTTGCAAACGTGAGTCTCTAACAGTGTGTTCGACCAACACCAACCAAAGTTTGCATTTAACAAGCTTTATTGGTAACTTCCCCCAGGTGACACAAATGGACGCAAACAGACGTCTGTGAGAGTAAAAATGTTTTAACTTCTGTTCCCATCAGCTGAAGCCTTCAATATTCTACGGAGTCTCCTGGTGCCACCATTTGAGGACAGGCCGAGCTATGTGTTTAAACTTCAGTTTATATAAAGAGATAATACACATGGTCAAGTTTGTGTCCAGAAAACCTCGCGACTGTCTTACTCCATGTAGTGATGAGCGGGCGGCTCAGGGCTTGATGCTGCACACTGCACTCCACCACATCATCAGACTGTGGTTGGAAAGAGAAACTGGCCAGCTGATTGAAGGTCCCATCCGTCTGAGGATACGGGTTGCTCAGATTCACACCCTCGGTCACCCGAATGCCATTTCTGGTCCATGTGACATTGTTGGAGGGGGGGTAGAAGTGCCTGATGTGACAGTAAATTGTGTTGTTCTTTCCCGTCTCTGCCTCGTCCATGGGATAGATGACCACTGCTGGGGCTTTGACAAAATCACACGGTCAGTTAGTGATAATCAGTTAACCTGTTAATACTGTAAAACATCAGCACGCAGAGTTTTCTGGTTCTGTTCTGACTCTTGGTTCAGGTCTGCACTACTACCACACATCTCCACACAATGCCCTGGTGAAATAATCTGGCTTTACCTTTTAATGTCATTGAACTGTTGTCCAGACGCACAGCTCTGTCAAGATAGAATTCACATCTAGTCCTGCTGTCTAAAGCTAGAGGGAAAAACCAAGAAAGTATGGCTGTCTCCAGATCTTTTAGCAAGGGGGCCGTCCAAACTGCATGCTGTTTCTTAAAGTCAGCATACGTGATCTGGTCTCCGTCGTAGTGCAGCTGTACCTGACCGTCACCAGACTCAGAGCAGCTGTAGAACAGCGTTTCTTCGTGAACAGCTGGAGGAGTGAAACAAAGCAGCAGTTAAACTGTGTCTGTACAGAAAGCGCCTCGCTGGGATTTCATGGTAACAGTTTCTCTTTTATCTGCAGTCTGACTCTATTTTTATGCTTCTAATGTATTTCAGGTTATCCTGCACAGCTACAGGGACAGTGTGAGCTGAACAGAGGATACCTACAGCTGAACGCCTCCTGTGGAGGCTCAGTGTGTCATACTGCTGCTCTGACACTGTTTACTGTGTTTGCATCTCATGAATCTTCTTTACACACGTAACTTAGAGCTGCTAAGCCTGATCCAGTGTAACTCAAGCTTCAAGTATGTGTAACAGTACTGCACTGTCTGTGGCACATGTTGCAGAACAACATCACAGCTGAGCAGATGATGGATGGATGCCCAAGGTAAGGATCCAAACGCAGCGTATTTGGTGCTGAATGACAACAAATTACAAAGAAGTCATGAAGTAAAATTAATGTTATTTTCACTTTCAGTGTGTTAAAGTTTTGTTTTTAAAAATCCTGGCTGTAGAGAGTTCAGAAGACTATTTTACAACAATCTTGTCCATGAACACAAAGAGACATAATGCTGGAGACTCACATCATGACATCATGGGTATAAGACAAACACAATGGAAATACTGGTTTAAGACTCCTCAGAAGAGCAACATGAGTCAAAGGAAGAAGGTTTACCTGCATGAGCTGTGAACACACAGGAAGCCAAAGCCAGTAACATCAGAGACGAGTCCATACCTTCACTTTGTACTCAGGAACAACACGAAGTGCAAGCTGAAGCTCAGACCTCGTGACAACTGATGACAGTCAACCTGGCAGCAGTCGTCACACTTACAGTGACTTTCAAAGTAAAAGCTTTACCACTAAGGAGAAAATCACAACAATAAACTAGAACTAAATAACCAGAACAGAAGGTTGTGTGGTATTTAAACTTTTACTAAGGGAATATTTCCCCACCATTTGCCACTATCAGTTAATGGCAAATATCATTATACAAATGTGTTTGTGTGTAGCTTGTACAACTCTGTTCTCTCACACTCACACATTCGTGGGTGTGTTCTTATTAAAACCAAAGTTTGGATCGAAATGCAGACACAATGGACTGCTTTCTTCCATTTGTGCAACATCTCTAAAATTAGAAATATCCTGTCTCAGAGTGATGCTGAAAAACTAGTTCATGCATTTATTACTTCCAGGCTGGACTACTGTAATTCTTTATTATCAGGATGTCCTAAAAACTCCCTGAAAAGCCTTCAGCTGATCCAAAATGCTGCAGCAAGAGTCCTGACAGGGACTAGAAAGAGAGAGCAGATTTCTCCTGTTTTGGCTTCCCTTCATTGGCTTCCTGTTAAATCCAGAATTCAAAATCCTGCTCCTCACATACAAGGTCTTAAATAATCAGGCCCCATTTTATCTTAATGACCTTGTAGTACCATATCACCCTATTAGAGCACTTCGCTCTTGCACTGCAGGCCTACTTGTTGTTCCTAGAGTATTTAAAAGTAGAATGGGAGGCAGAGCCTTCAGTTTTCAGGCCCCTCTTCTGTGGAACCAGCTTCCAGTTTGGATTCAGGAGACAGACACTATCTCTACTTTCAAGATTAGGCTTCAAACTTTCCTTTTTGCTAAAGCATATAGTTAGGGCTGGACCAGGTGACCCTGAATCCTCCCTTAGTTATGCTGCAATAGGTGTAGGCTGCTGGGGATTCCCATGATGCACTGGGTGTTTCTTCTTCACTCACTATGTGTTAATAGACCTCTCTGCATTGAATCATATCTGTTATTAATCTCTTCCACAGCATGTCTTTATCCTCTTCTCGATTTCCATTTTGACTTTTAACGACCCAAACTCTGACAGAAACACACAAAGGTCTTTTAAGTAGACTGCCTAATAACATAATTTACACTTTGTGTAGCTTCTGTGGGCTCTGAACACATCTGGTTGAATTTCTTCCTTCTTCATTCGAGTGTCCATGTTATGCTACAAATCTCTCAGCACAGCAAAGACAAACAGGGTCCATCATTACTTTAACACATGAAGGTCGGTGAGTCCCAGCTGCAGACACAAAGAGCAAAAAGAACCCAGCAGGTCCAAAGTATCCGTGCATGTGGGAATTCCTTCATAATAAAAGCTTCCAACAAATATTATACAACTGTAATCAGAATAGAATGAGAGTCTTAAGATCCAAAGAGTTTTGGTTTATTTCATAGCTGAATGAGTTTTGAATGTACAAAATCATTGACTACACAGTGACTACATGCACCGATTTCCTCTGACATCAGTGTCAGGATGCACATGTTGTTTTCTGCTCACTGAGTCTTTCTGCAATGAAATACTACAGAGGCGAGCAGGACAAACAGCCCCGTTGCGAGGATGGCTCCTTCCCACGCCAGCGTCACGCTGTTTGACTGCACTTCAGACCGCTCTGCAGAACAACACACACTTTGTCACATTTTATTGAAAATGTTTATGTAGAGTTTGTTCAGTCACTGTAGCGTCGGGTGAAAAACAGTTCAAAGAAACTGAGCTGATGTCAGCGATGTGGCCTCACCGCCTGCAGGACAGCTGTGTCACTTCTTTTCAGACAGTCAGTTATATATGAGATGTGACGGCACTGATTTAACATGAAAGGGTGCATTCTAATATAACATTTATTTCTAAATGTAACAACAGTATATATATATATATGTATTTTGTTGTGCCTGAAATGAACAAATTAAAAAAAAAACAAAAAAAAAAAACAGTGCTTTGGAGATTTGATTTATGTGTGCGTCATGAAAAAGCCCCGAGGACGAGGTGGGCATTTAAAGGAATCACACAAATGTGTTTTATGTCTGTAGCAGGAAACTTGCTTTCCTACCTAATTTCAGCAGCTGAGGCTCCTGAAGTCCCCTATGTTCAATCATGCAGGTGATGTTTTGTCCTGAATTCAGTTTGTGTTGCAGGTAGGAGTGAATCTGATAGCGCCATTCTCCCCCAGGCATCTCTGTGATCATCATACCTGGGGGGTCAGGTATGACCACGCCGTCCCTCAGCCAGGACAGCCGGATCTGCTGTGGGTAAAAGTTGTAGGCACTGCAGACCAGAACCTCAGAGTCTTCACTGCTGTTAGACGTCACTGACTTCAGCCTGGAGACAGGAGGCACTGCAGCAGAGAGACGTGTCAGAGCATTTCTAACATTTTAATGAGGCAGCAACTAACAGCTCGTTTTATAATTCAGCGTTCTTCCATTTCATTGTTTTCACAGATTGTTTGTTTTCTGGATTAAAACTCAAAGCGCTCAAAGCAACAACCATGCCATGTTCAAACTCATTTTCTTCATCAATCTGATGCTCACTTTGAATTTCAGCTGGTTGTCATCATCATGTCAACATGTCCTGAAATGCTGCTGTGTAACTGGCTGATGACAGATTTGTGTTAATGAACCATTGAATGTGTGTACCTAATAAAGTGGCTGGTGAGTGAATCTCTTTACGGCTCAAAGTCCCAAACTAAACCTGACCTAACATGATCAGGTATCACACACAGCACGGGGGGGGATGTATCCATGTATCCACAGGTTTACTTACTTCAGTCTGTTGTTAACAGCTTTGTTAGATCAAATAAAGAGGAGAGTGTAGGCGGCCTGATGTGGCTCCTCCTCTCTGCTGTTACCTGCTTTGACTTGAATATCCTTGTACAGCACAGCACCAAGGACTTTGCAGAAGTAGTTGAGATCATTTCTTCGAACTTTAAGGTAGTCTGGACTTTTATTAACCTCATCTGCAAACACTTTGCCATAGTGCGTGAATCCGACCACCTTCTCTGTAGAGCTGTTGTAAAACGCCTGGAGGAGTCCGTTATACCAGTACTGAACCTGATAGTGAACATCAGACTGTGAGCTTTTCTCTATGAACTGACAGGTCTTCAGAATGTGGAAGTATTTTTCATCTTCAGCCACACCTGCACAACATAATGAATATTTTACTACAGTTTGAGGTAAACACTTACACACTGCCTGAATTATCAGCTCATCATGTTTTCATTCAGTCGTCTTGAGTTCAGGTTTTATTTTCTGAATACAGAAACATTTCTCGGCTTTTCAGGGATTGTAAAGAAATACCTTCAGAAATACCAGCTGAACTTGAAGCTCACCTTAAGGACTTCACTTATAACTGACTCTATAATGCTGCAACACTTCATATCACATACAGCAGCACCTGTAAGTCACACGATTTTTTACCTTTTGAACGCAGGAGTAAAAGCAGCAGAAGTAGGGAGCACACAGCATGCTGATCCATGTTTCAAGCAATCAGGACGGAGCTCGGTTGGTGCAAGGAGGAACTTGAACAGCTTCCTGTTCACTAAGGCAGATCCAGAGGCAGGAAACACACTGGCAGGTGAAATAACCAAAACAAAAACAGACCAGAGAAAAAGTGCACAGGAAGTCAAGACAAACTGCCGAGGGCTGGACTTTTAATACACAAAGACACAACTAGTTAAAAATACACAGCTGAGGGCAAACAACTGGAAACACCCCGACACAGGAAATGACACAGCCAGAGTCACACAAACGAGATTTCAAAATAAAAAAATAAATGAGGAAATAAGTAGGAAGAGTGACACAATACACAGACGAGCTGAAGGTTTCTTCTCTCACAGGACCAGCGAGTTTCTCTATTACAACACCTGAGCTGACCCCGTGTGACCTCTGTCTGTTGGCATGAGTCAGCAGCAGCCAAGGCCGGGCAGCATTCATATTTCACAATGAGTTTAAAATGATGTAATCACCAACACTGTAAAATCTAATTATTTCCCAGAACTTAATAAAACTATGCAAACCTGTTGCCTCAGAAAACCAAAGTAAAGCTAAAGCTGAGAACTACGTTAGGACAAGTGATTCACTGGGAGCATGCAGTACTAAGAATAACTTGATGTTTCTGACTGTGCAGTACTAACTGTTTACCCACTGACAAACCAGTTCTACTAAATTAAAAAACAATTTGTTGTAACTTACTTTTAAAAAAAAAAATCACATTATGCTTTTATCCCCACTTCCTTTCAGCACAGTGGCAGTGGATGTGTCTTCACTGACCATCTGTGACGGAGGACTCATCTCTCCTGGTGTCCTGCAAGCAAACAATCAGATTTTTAGATCACCAACTTATTTCCTTCCTTAAACATATTTTTCTGCTTTTACTATAGAACAGACCCTGATTTAGACGATCTCAGGCTCCCTCCCCACCGGAGAGTGTCCCACTTGTCAGTGTGGATCGCCCTGACCACCACCCCACTCACAATAATGTCATGAAAGCATATTTTTAAAAAGGGCTACACAAACATAGACAATAACTTTCACTCTGATGATCTGCAGAATAATGTGGGAACAAAACAAATTTCACTGTTCAAAGACTCACAGACTTCACTATATACAGTGCAGACAGTGTGGACCCTCTAAGTCTGTGGGATGTGATCTTTGAATAAATGCAGACAAACTGTCGCTGTTTGTATCTACTTACACAGCGTGTCTTGTAGGATTAACTGGAGTCAACAGCAACAGCAGAGAGCAGTCACATCTCAGGTCTGATAACAGAAGACAGGAAAAGATCAGGAAAGAAGCAACTTCCCCAAACCAAAGCACAAATGAAACAAGCAGTAAAACAGGCGGATCTAAAGTATGATTCAAGTTCAGCCTGATTAATATAAATGTCACTGACAAAAAACAAAATCCTTCCCACTCACCTGATGTCTTTCTGTCCAACAGCTCCTGGGAGTGCTGGTCCAGAGCCTCAAAGACAGGAAGAAACAAGCAGAGGGAGAAAAAACAGGAAATTATTTAATGGCTGTGCAGCCGTTATAACTACAACACAGTAGGTCAATGTAGTCACGGATTGGGAGCACAAGAGGGAAGTGTGTGTATTTGAACCACGGGTCGGAGCACGGATTATTTGGAACTGGTTTTTTTGCATTTTTTCACAGACACTGGCTCTGTGTGGGATTCAGAGGAGAATCTCCACAGGAGCCACAGTGGTGGAGGACTGTATATATTTGTATTTTTCACTGTAAATAAACTCACTGTCTGTTGCTTGAAAGAGTCCTGCGCTTGGGTCTGCTTTCTACCCACCACCTTGACTCAAACCCAGTACAGAAGGAGCTATCGATACAGGCAGACATGTGCCAGGAAAAAATGCTCCAGCATATCACCAAGGAACAGAGTCCACTACTGCAGGTAGTATCGGAGCTAAAAGGTATGCTGCTAACCACTCATTGGGCCCTGCTGTCACCACTAAGCATGGCTGCCGCCTGTCCTCTTCCCCACTCTCCTCCACCTCCACTTCAGGAGCACCTGTTACTGGTTCCAGAAAAGTTTTCTGGTGAGTTAGACAAGAGTGGGGGATTTTTGACACAATGTGCACTAGTTTTTAGACAGCAGAGCCAAACCTGTGCCACTTATTCTGCCAAAATCAAAACTTCTGTGTTCTGGACAAAGGTTCCAGCCAGGGCTGGACTGGGACAAAAAATGGGCCCGGGCATTTTGACTAGAGACCGGCCCACCAGGTATTATAGGAAAAGCCATTAAACCTTTGAATGAAAACAAACACTGCTGTGACAGTGATGTACACTGTTTTGTTGGTATATGTGTGATTTCTATACATTTCACATCAGATGAAAACGTTTGTTGTAAGATTCAAATAATTTTTGTTAAAAGCGAGACATTTTAAATGAGAATAAGAAAGAAAAGTACCTTGTGCCCCCCTTTCCCTGTTAATGCCCTACCTGGCCCCCTGGCAACACTTTGCTAGACCCGCCCCTGCACAGTTACCAGCTGTCAGCTACATAAAAAAAGGATCCTGGTGTTATTTGTCTCTCAGAAACAGCTCATAACTTCCCTTCAACTCATTCATGTCACCTAAAAGGTAAACCTGTTTCTCCATCACCTGTTCAGCTCTGATGATTCAGTAAGGACATCTCCTGGTTTCATCTTCATGTTTCCCTCTCACCACATATCCAAACCGATATCATGACCAGCAGCTTTACAGCTGTGGCTCCAGCAAACGTCAGCTGATACTAGAAATTAATATTAAATAAATTCTAACAACAGCTGATCAAGCTTAAACGTGCTGCTGTTGTTTAGCGCGACATCCGCTGGTTTCCTCTTTCTGGCGCAAAGTGAGCGATAAACAAACAAGAGAGAAAAGCCGATCAGCTGATCATTGATCAGTTTCATGATTGAAGTAGCAACAGGAGAGGGAGGGGGAGAGAATGAGAGAAGAAGAGGCAGCTGTGCAGCAAAGACAGAATAATTCCAGCTTTGTGTCTTTTTCCATTCTAGCTGAAGTCCGGGACAAACTGTGTTCCTTCTCAGCTCAATACGAAACGCGTAATATTTTCTCTGAATACCAGACGATTCCATTTTCCAGTAACATCAAAGCACACACCCAGCTGTATATAAACTCCGTCATGCTAGCTAGCACGCAGTACGAGTTATTGTAACTGACTGTAAAAAAACAGCACAACGAAAATAAACTCCACCTAAACTTGGTTTATATCTGACCCGGATAGACTGCAGGTCATAACTTCTTACCTGAAGTTCAGTTCACCTGACACTCGGACCAGCGGCCGCCTCGGGTCTCTCCTCCTGCCTCCCCTTTCCCTCATCCACCTGCTGGCCTCTGTGGAAGCTCCGCCATAGCCACCACCAAACAACAGAGTTATTTTTACACATCGGCCAGCATCTGGCCAATCCACCACCTCTCATTGTTTATACCGTTACAAAAGAAAAAAGAAAAAACCATCGGCCCATTGTTACGAAAAGCAGTTTCACCCCAGTTCTTTTTTATTCCTCGGGCATCCAGAGATGGCACCAGACTCAGTAGTCATTTTACAAAACCTTTATTCATCTTCAGTTAAGCATGCACCTTCTAGAAGGGGAGATGTGCCAGGCCGGTGTCCCTCTGCAGATCTCCACTTCTTTGTTCGTTACAACCAGCTTTATAGAAGCGACCCCATCGTAAAGCCCACATGGTGTGTTGCAAACTCTGTGTTTGTGTATATATGTGCGAGCACGTGAGTGACTGTGCATGTGTGTGTGTCTCTGTGTATGTGACTTCCTGCCGGTCATAAAAGTAATCTCCTCGCCCAAGCTACACCAAATTCCTCTACACAACATACAAAACAGAGTTAACATATTACAAACACTGAGACCCCCACTCTGCATCCACTGGGCCATTGGCCTCTTGTTGTCTTACATTTACAGATAAGGTGGAGAGTCTCCTGCAAACCTCCTTCTAAGTTATAACAATTATGAGCTTTTATTACATTCAGGTAAAAACATCAGCTTCAGCATCCCCCACTGTAGCTTACTGTCTCCTTTAATGAGAGCTGACCCCCAGTGTCAATAAATTCCTTTCCCTCTACACAATTACACACACTCTCAGGCCTACAGCTAAGCCAAACTAAAACACAGACAAATCCTTCCCTATTCCTCTGATCTACTGCTGGACCCTCTTATCTAAGCAAATGTAACACATTATATTGTAATAATTGTTTTCTTGTACTCACACCATAAAAACGAAAAATCACCATCGACCCATCGGGCAAATCCAGCTATGGTTCCAGCCAAGACTCGGCGGCTCACCATATGTTCACCCTGAAGCAGGGACGGAGGAGTGGGGCAGATTTCTCTGACAGACGTGACTAAAAATGTGTTTCCCCACCATCCTGCTCTCATTGTGTCACGATCCTGGGTCATTTAACCCAGCATTTTGAGTTTTAATATATTTTGATGTTTATGGTTTATGTTTAAGTTCTTTAGGTTATCTAAGTTCATTTCTACTCTGCCTAGGTTGTCGTTGTAGTTATTGTTTATTAGATTTCCCTGTCTTCAGCAAGTCTCCCTCGCCCTTCATGTGTTTCATGTCTGCGTGTTGTAACAGTTGCTGTTGTAATGCAGTGTATCGCTGCATGGTGGCGCCTCCTGCCTCATGACTGGTGTGTCACACCCTTTTTTGTTCTTCTTCATACCACTTCTGTAATGGAGTCTCCTGTGTGTACGCGGACTAGTGTGGTCTGAAGTAATGTGTGGTAGAGGCAACGATTTTGTTTTTGATATTTTAAATAAATGAGTACTTGTGGAACGTTAGAAGCTGTTGGTCATTCGCCATCCACACCTCCGCGGCTGGCTTCATCTCCATCGCACTTACAGTCTCATCATGTTTCCTGTTTTATTTTGAAGAGGCCTTCAAACACATCCCCTGTGTTTTCACTTCCTCTGGTCCTGTGTTTATTTAGTCAGTGTGCTTTCATTCCTACCATACCATCATTTATTTATATAGCACTTTAAAAAACAACACATGCAGACCAAAGGGCTGTACAGCAGAAATATAAGAAAATACAATGAGAATACAATAAATAAATAACAATAAAATAACAGTGTCAGTTACTCACTGAGTCAAAGGCCAGCGAATATTGAATGTTGACGGCCTAATTGTGAAGAGGAAGATCGTTCCAAAGCTTCGGGGCCACAATAGAGTACACTCGGTCTCCTCTTAGTTTCAAAGGTGATTTAGGGACTGAGAGCAACAGCTGCTATGCTGACCGGAGTGAGCGAGGGGGGACATACGGCTTCAGCAAATATACTGGTGCAAGACAATTTAAGGATTTAAAAAGCTGTAAAAGGATTTTAAAATTGATCTTAAATTCAATTGGAAGCCAGTGTAAGAAGGCCAGAACCAGAGTAACATGCTCAAATTTTCTTTTACCAGTTAAAAACCGTGCTGTAGCATTCTGCACCAGTTGCAAGCTTGACAGAGTGCCCTGGCCAACCCCTAATAAAAAGGAGTTGCAGTAATCCAAGCATGAGGTTATAAAAGCGTGGATGACAGTTTCCAAATCACACCTGGAAAGAAAAGGCTTAACCTTCGACAGACGTCTGAGATGATAGGATGAAGATTTCACCACCCCATATACGTGGCCTTAGTGCAGTGTCGATTTTTACCCCAAGATTAGTAACAGAGCTCTTCAGTTGAGGAGTCAGAGCAGCAAAGTCAACATCAGGGGTACCAGAGGAACGACTGGGAGCGGATAAAATTGCTTCCGTTTTACGTTCATTAAAATTTAAAAAATTTAGGGCAATCCATGACTTAACTTCGCTAAGACAATCAAGCAGGAGTCCAATCGGGGAGCAATCAGAGTGACTGAAAGGTATATAAAGCTGGCTATCATCAGCATATAAATGAAATGAAATTTTTCTGAATGTTTTCTGAAGATCGCACCCAGTGGCAGGAGATGAATTGAAAACAGTAATGGCCCAATAATAGATCCCTGTGGTACACCCCATAGCAGAGGGGCCACAGAGGATGAAGCTGAACCCAACTTAACACAAAAGCTCCTGTTAGAGAGATTTGATTTTATCCATGAAAGTGCCAAGCTGGAAATTCCTACACAATGCTGTAGTCGAGAGAACAGCAGGTCACGATCCACTGTGTCAAATGCAGCAGTCATATCCAACAAAACAAGCACTACATGTTTACCACAGTCCATCGCTAACAAAATGTCATTCATAACCTTTATGAGAGCTGTCTATGTGCTGTGAAACGGCTCAAAGCCGGACTGAAGAGCTTCTGGAATTTGAAAACCATTTAGATAGTCCATCAGCTGAGTGTGAACAATCTTTTCCAGGATCTTACTCAGAAAAGGAAGCTTAGAAATGGGTCTGAAGTTTGTCATAGTTGAAGTGTCTGAGCCTGGTTTCTTAAGTAAGGGATGAATAACTGCATGCTTGAACTCACTTGGTACTTGACCTGACAAGAGGCTGGTATTGATTAAGTTCAGAATATGTGGTCCAACAGTAGGAAACACTTCTTTTAGAAAACAGGGAGGAATTACGTCGTTTGGGGAACAACACATTTTAACGTTTGACACGAGCTTCTCTAGTTCAGGTAGAGCAACTGGTTGGAAAGAAATAAGCAAACTTGAACAAGGAACATGCACAGCTGAATCAACAGAAGATAATGTAGAAGGTCGAACTGGGTCATCTGCTATGTTCATGTCATCTTTCCAGGTTCTTCTATGTATCCAAAAATCTCCATGGTCAGCTTCATAGCCATACTGTGACACATTGGCTCCGGAGCGGAGCTGAGTTTTCTGGATGAGACCCTTGCTCAAAAGCTGGAGGTCCTACTGGTTCCCCTCACCCAACTGCTGCTGCTCTGAATGGCACATGACTCAACAACATCACACATTGCACTCAGGAGATCTAACTCACTCTGCTGGGTAACTATGTTGAAAAGATCAGTTTATTTCTGTTTAAGGCGCCTGGTACTCCCCTGGTGCTGGAGTACCTGTGGCTCACCCAGCAGAACACTGAGGGCAGGGTTTCTAGCTGGAGTACGTGGAGCCACGAGCATTGTGTATATTCATCTCATTAATACTACAGTGAAATTATGAGAAGTCATGTGATTGATTATTGATAATAGATATTAAATTAATCTGGAAACGTAATATTTGCATTTTTGCCCCTGAAGAAGGTGGAGGTGTAGTTTGTTGCTGTGACCACGAGAGGGCAGCAAAGAATGACACAGGAGACAACAAGAGACGTTTGCTTCTCATTTATTATCAGCATACATCTGATAATGATTCATATCAGGTATCAGAGCTTCACAAATTTAGTGAGACTTTTCTACACACTCACAGTCTGACTGCTGCTCTCAAATATTCATGTCATCTACTGATTCTGAAAGTTAAAGATTCTCTGAGATCCTCGACAAAACAGTGAAAAACTGACATTACTGCTGGTTTATGTTTCAGTAGAGCAGTGATGTCAGCTCAGTTCTTTACCTGCTGTCACTGCAGTGAAATCAGACACTTTATTTTGAAAGGTTACTGGTGGATCCTGGCAACCATCTACAATCTGTTATAAGGCCTCCATTGGAAAATTGTGTATTTGATACTGGAATATAATGCCAACATGTAATATGAAGATAACATGGAGTATTTCAGTGACCAAGTAGTGTTGGGGTAAAAGTTATTGAACAGTGTTGGAACAAAGTGAGAAAATTGTGATGGATTCAAATATTCCAAGAGCTCAAATGACTTCATCAAAACATGTTTCAGTCACATTTAATCAACACTAAATGCTCAGGTTTATTGGATATGAATCACTTGTGTTAATTTAACTCGACTGTTTAAGTTGCTGCCAAAGAAAAACATCTGTGTGCAACCAATATCCACTGTTGAATGAAGTAAATCCAACATGTACACAGTATGTCATGTATGGATAAACAGGTAGAGAGTCTTTGATTACACTGTTAAACTGTGAAAACACACATTAAAAATCTGCAACAGTCTCACTTTTTACTGTAACTGCTTCATATTGATGTTTGCTGCTGTAGTACAGTTTGAACAGCCTTCATATAGATTTATTTGGTTTAAGTTTTATACAAAAGACTCAATTCATAATCATAATGCTGTTAATGCATCAAATGAACAAAGTACAAATTTGAAAAGTCATGTGTAAAAGATTTATAGTTATATATTTAATAAATGTCTCTGTGTTTGTTCTCCAGATTTACTGCACAGGACGGATCTTCATGCTGATGGTCTTCAGGGAGTAGTCAAAACCCTTCCATCTGGACCACTCCACACCAACACCATGGATAGTCCCATCAGCCCCCCAACGATAAACCCCGTTAGGGTTTGCATGGTGACAGTTGTTGTACCAGAACGCACCCAGATATAATTTGGCACAGTTCCCTGACGAGCTGTCCTGGTCTTTGTCAAACGTGGAGAACTTCTGTCCGTTGTGAGCACTCAGACTGTCTCCTGCAGAAACACAGTTGAATAATCCCAACATTACCACTAATGCCAGTCAGACTGGTCAGCAGGTGTACTGGGAGTGTTCTCAGTGGACCATGACACATACTGGACTCAAAGCAGGTTCAGCTCCCTGCTGAATCCTGTATGTCTCCGCACCACCTGATCTGTGGTGGGATACAGCTCCAACCTTTTTATCTGTTTCCATGGAAACAGTCAGCAGAGCCCTCGGTGAGCGAATCCTGTTTGAACAGCATGAAGATCACATGATGCTGTAATGACATCATCAGTAAATGGAACAGCTGGAACGTCTCTGGAACTAAACTTGTTGGAGGTTTCAAACTAAGCTTAAACGGGGAACCAGATTTAAGACCTGACACTTATTCATCTCTCAGAGTCAGAGCAGAATATTTCCCCACCTGCCCCTCCGTTAATGAATCCAGACACGTGCAGTCTGTATCCGTAGGACTCTGGATCGATGGAGAACGAGGAGTAACGAGCAAACGCCTTGTTTCCACTGAAGTCCTCCATGTCGACCAGCAGCTCGTACCTTTTCCTCAGAGTGAGGTGGAAGAGCCTCTCGAGGCCTAAAAACAACCAGAAACATGCACAAGTCTCTGATATGTGAAGCTTCTCTGGTTCCACATGTGTCCACAAAGTCACATCAGAGTTTCAGCTTTGCACTTTGCTCACCGAGCCAGTACTCTCTGGCAGGGTTACCGAAGCCCATCTTGTATTGACTCCAGGGTCTGTAGAAGTTCACCGAGCCGTCCGTCCTCCTCTGGAACACCTGGGGACGAGAAGGTGGATAACCAGCTGGACATACACGCCATTCAAGACTAGTCAGAACCACAGACAGGTACCACCAACGCCCTGCGACTTTAGTTTGGACATCGTGCAGACAGCTGGGCTGATTCCTTGAAGCCTCCAACAGTGAGTATCTGGAAGCCTGCAGCAGTGCAGCCAGACTCCTGTTTGCAGGTTTTCCCCACACCGCTGCTCCTCTCTACTTATTACAGAGAAACTCTGGGTTTCTCTCAGATGACAGGAAACAGTACATTTACAGTCTTTTACACACTTTAACTGTTTCTACAGCACTGTATCCTTTCTCCACACACGACCATCTCATGTTCTCCACCATCAGGTCATCATGAGCTTGTTCTGATCAACACCAGGGTCAGTGCTGTTCCTGTTACTGAGCTGGTCGACCCCATTCTCCAGCCTCCTCTGAGAGCTATCTACACCTTTGCTGCTCCAGCATCAGACTCAAAATCCAGAGCTGATGCTGGTCACCGCCCATCCTGTTCCGGCACCACCTGACCTCCTCGTTCCTCAGGAGGACACACTCTGTGAGACTGCTGTTCACCTCTGTCGCCTCAGCTTGTCCTAGTAGGAGTTCTGCCTCATTCACCTGCTACCGTAATCATCTGCCTTCCTGTGTACGACCACTGTGATCACCAAAGATGTGGGCTTCATAGATAATTGGGATACTTTCCGGAGGAAACCTGGTCTTGTTAGGAGAGACAGTTATGCAGACTGCACGTGTCCATCAAAACAGTGGTTTGCTGCACATATATTTTAACTTTCCTTTTTATTTCATTTGAAGGAGACATTCAACTCAGTGTGTGTTTTTACAGAGTTCAGAATGTTTTCTTTGCATAAATAAAATTTCACAAGCAACACACTAGCCTAGTATATGCAGTGTTATCGTTATTTTACATGTCAACAAGGATTTGTGGCTCACGGTGCTCTCTCTTTGGTGGAAACTGGGTCCAAGTGGCTCTTTGAGTGTTAAAGGTTGCCGACCCCTGCCTTAGGCAGCATCATTAGAAGACATAGCATAAATTTTCACTGCTATGCAGATGACACGCAGCTCTATCTATCCATGAAGCCAGGTAACACACACCAATGAGTTAAACTGCAGGAATGTCTTAAAGACATAAAGACCTGGATGGCCGCTAACTTTCTGCTTCTTAATTCAGATCAAACTGAGGTTATTGTACTCGGCCCTGAAAATCTTAGAAATATGGTATCTAAGCAGATTCTTACTCTGGATGGCATTACCTTGGCCTCCAGTAATGCTGTGAGGAACCTTGGAGTCATTTTCATTTCATTTCAAGTCATTCCTGTTAAAAGGGAGTTTTTCCTTCCCACTGTCACCAAAGTGCTGCTCATAGGGGGTCAAATGATTGTTGGGTTTTTCTCTGTATGTATTATTGTAGGGCCTACCTTACAATACAAAGCACATTGAGGCGACTGTTGTTGTGATTTGGTGTATAAATAAAACTGAATTTTACACACAAAATGAAAATAAGCTGGGAGTTCAAATACTCACTGTCCAGCGTCCATTTAGTGAGTCCATGTCACAGTACACCTACACACACACACACACACACACATATTAATGAAACATCTCAGTGTGTAATACTGATATCACTTTGATTAGAAGTATCAGCCGGAACTGGTTGTAACTGGTCCCAGTCTAACCTCCCACTGCGAGTGCTCAGCTCAGACTTTATAAATTGGGCATTATAAATAAACTAGTATCATTAAACTGTAAAACTATTTTTAATTTAAATGACTATGTCATATACATTTCACAGAATATTAAAATATTATTTTAAATACACTGAACAAAAATATAAACACAGCACTTTTGTTTTTGCTCCCATTTTTCATGAGCTGAACTCAAACATCTGAAAATTTTTCTACATACACAAAAGTACCCATGACTCTCAAATATTGTTCTCAAATCTTTATAAATCTGTGTTAGTGAGAACTTCTCCTTTACCAAGATAATCCATCCCTCCTCACAGGTGTAGCATGTCAAGGTGCTGATTAGACAGCATGAATATTGCACAGGTGTGCCTTAGACTGCCCACAATAAAAGGCCACTCTGAAATATGCACAGTTTTGCTTTATGCACACAGGGCAACATATCGCCGTTGCATAGAGTTGATCGGGTTGTTGATTGTGGGCTGTGGAATGTTGGTCCTCTTCAATACTTGTGCAAAGTTGCTGAATATTGGCAGGAACTGGAACACGCTGTCGTATACGCCGAGCCGAGCGTCCCAAACATGTCTGGTGAGTATGCTGGCCATGCAAGAACTGGGATGTTTTCAGCTTCCAAGGAATTGTGTACAGATCCTTGCAATATGGGGCCGTGCATTATCATGCTGTAACATGAGGTTATGGTCATGGATAAATGTCACAACAATGCTCCTCAGGATCTCTACACGGTATCTCTATGTATTCAAAATGCCAACAATAAAATGCACTCGTGTCCATAGCCCCACCGCCACCACGGGCCACTCAATCCACAACGCTGACGTCAGCAGACTGCTCATCCACATGACGCAACACAAGCTGTCTGCCATCTGCCCTGAACAGTAAAATCATCTGTCAACAGAACACCTCTCCAACATGCCAGACACCATCGAATGTGAGCATTTGCCCAATCAAGTCGGTTACAATGACAAACTGCAGTCAGGTCCAGACCCCGATGAGGACCACGAGCATGCAGATGAGCTTCCCTGAGACGGTTTCTGACAGTTTTTGCAGAAATTCTTTGGTTATGCAAACCGATCGTTGCTGCAGCTGTCCGGGTGGCTGGTCTCCACCTGGTCGACCATCCTGGAGGTGAACATGCTGGATGTGGAGGTCCTGGGCTGGTGTGGTCTGTGGTCTGTGATTGTGAGGCCGGTTGGATGTACTGCCAAATTCTCTGAAACGCCTTTGAAGACGGCTTATGGCAGAGAAATGAACATTCACTTCACAGGCAACAGCTCTGGTAGACATTCCTGCAGTCAGCATGCCAACTGCACACTCCCGCAAAAGCTGCGACATCTGTGGCATTGTGCTGTGTGATCAAACTGCATATTTCAGAGTGGCCTTTTATTGTGGGCAGTCTAAGGCACACCTGTGCAATATTCATGCTGGCTAATCAGCACCTTGACATGCCACACCTGTGAGGAGGGATGGATTATCTTGGTAAAGGAGAAGTTCTCACTAACACAGATTTATAAAGATTTGAGAACAATATTTGAGAGTCATGGGTACTTTTGTGTATGTAGAAAAATTTTCAGATGTTTGAGTTCAGCTCGTGAAAAATGGGAGGAAAAACAAAAGTGCTGCGTTTATATTTTTGTTCAGTGTATGTTCAATATCAACAACATTACAGAAAATTAAATAACTGTACCTGTGAGTAAACATGATTTTCTCTCTTTGGAACAGTTTAACATGATGTCACAAATGTTTGTTGTTTGTTTAGAAGATAAAACTGTTACATTTTAATTTTGTGTTGTAAAAACAAACCCATTTGATGCATTCGGTTTAAATGGCAGTAAAAGAAGTAAATGAATATGTTCAGTAATTAAACCATATGTTGTGTAATCATGGATGTTTTCACCACAAAGGTGGAGGAATAAAAACGACACACTTTTTACGAGTGCACAATATACCTTCAAATTAACCAGATGGGGTATTTTCTCTGTATTTTCTGGTTAAAAAACAGGGTTAGGGTAGGAGACAATTAACAGTTATTAGTTCTCGACCTTAATGAGCGACTGTTCAGAAACTATTATGTCATAATCATTTTAATAACAGTGTAACAGTCACATGTGTGTTGAACCTGATTGGACAGTTTGGACGTCTCGTGTTACCAGGAGAAGAAAACTGTGTGTGAAGCTGAACGTACCTGCGTCCGTGTGTCCAAACATCTTCAGCTGCTTTAGTGTGACTCTACATTTAGGCTAACCTTGACTTTAAAGTTAAGCTCTTATTTATTAAATCCAGTTTCACAGACAGAGTTAAATCTGCGTCACTCTTTGGGACTCCACACAGTAAATAACCTTTATTCATGTCAGCTTTAATTGTTGGATGTTCTTCATTTTATTCCTGTTTTGAAGAGAAAACTGTTGTTTTGGTTTTCTTACATTTTCTGTTGCGTTGTTCCGGGACAGGAAGTAAGTGTGTCGTTCTTAGTTAAGGGTTCTGGCTGTAAAACAAACCTCGTCCCGATTATGAGTGTTTGGCCATATTATTAGGCACATGTGAATGCGTTTTGTTTCATATAAAAAAACAAGATTTCATGTACATTTAAAACTAAAACAACTATATTTTACTCTATTGTGTCATTAGAATGTAGTTTAATTATGAAAATTCCCATATTTTGACAAGCTGGTGAATTTGTGGTGTGGCTGTAGCTCAGGAGGTGCAGCAGGTCAGTTGCAGTGAGCTCCAGTTTACCTGGACAGCAGACGTGGCTCCGATGGGATAGATGGTGTACACGCCGCTGGCTCGGCTGCTGTCTTGGTTGTAGATGTCGCTGCAGTCCAGCGGGAGCACGAGAGGAGCACAGCTGCTCAGCAGAGGCACCAGGAGGAGGAGGAGGACTGACAGCAGCTGGAACAGATGTTCTCATTTTATTTCAGCATCATGTAGAGCTGCAGCATTTCTGACTGTCACTCAGCAGCAGTGCAAACTCAACCTCAGAGCCAACGTTCTCTGATTTCATGAAAACATCACAGTGCAGCTCTGAGTCTCAGCACCAGCCATAAGTTAGTTTGTGAATATCAACATTTAAACATTTACTGGATTTATTAAGAAAAACAGAAAAAAAGCCTGTAAAAAACTATCAGCTCAGATTCTTTCAGAGAAATGTTTTAAATCTGTTGATGAACAAAGTTAAACTTTCTAAACTTACCTTCATCGTCATTGTTTTAATAAAATGATATGAAGGAGATCTGATGTCTGAGCTGTTTTATAGCAAAGGATTAATGATTTATTGACACATGAATAACCTAAACATGGCAATCAAAGTGTTTATCTGTATGTTTCCTGCTGCCTTACTGGCAACCATCAATAACAGGCACACAGTATACTCATAAACAGTCAGAACAAAGATCATCAGGGCTGCAAACAGCTCAGATGTGCCGACAAGTTAATAGAGTTCTTTAAAGTCTGTGTGGGTGATTCCCTGAAAGCACAGGTCTACAAGGGGACAAAAAAGTATATTTCATATAATATTCTGTGATTGTTTGACGTTTGTGGTCCCAGCTCTGAACATACAAAGTTTTCAGACTGGAGAGGAACAAACTTTCAGACACGTGCAGCTCGTAAAGTCAAGGCCATCCACGGTGAATGTGATCATTCCACTGAAGCACCATTATCACTGTTATCACTGCCATTAAGGTTCCTGGGAAATGTCTTCATCTACCTGCTGGAACCAACGTATCAGTTTAATGAATGATAAACAAAAGAGCCCAGATAAGGAGACTTCAGCAGAAACATTACATTTTAGGCCAACACATTTATGTCACAAAGATCCAAAGTGATGGGAAAAGGTGGAGAGAGGAGGGAATCATGAATAACACTGAGATTTGGGAAGAAAAACAGAAAATTCTGAAATTCTCTCCTGAAAAAGAGTCAGGGATGAGACTGTGGACCAACAGAAAAACTACAAAACCGTCACAAACCTAAACTGGAACCATCATGGAACAGGTGACAACACAGACAGGTAACTAAGACACAGGACTATAAAAACACAAGGAGCAGGTTCAGCCAATGAGAGCTTTTAGGTCTCCGCTTGCAGGCCTCGCTGATTCAGAGATTTATTCCCGTGAACAAAAACAGAGCTCGATTTTAACTTGCAAGGGGAGCCGATCGGATCAGGCTCTTGGAGCTAAGAGCTCCTCACCTCATCCCATGAACAGGAGTTAACCCTTTTAAAAGCATATGCCACCATAGTCCAGACATCAATCAAGCTATCCCATCCTTCCCTGGGAATCCTCCTGGTGTGCGTTCTTTCACATACTTCTGCAACTCTGTCAGGTTCTGTAACGCTTCATAAATGTCTCCTCCAGTCGTGTATCCATCATCACTCTGATGGCCGTCTGCTCTTCTCCAAGGGCTTTTCCTAGGGTCTTGTTCACGGTTATGTGTCTCAATAGTGCATACCTGTTGATTTCTACATGGGTTCCAACTTCCCCAACCTTGATCCAGAGGAACAACCCTTGTAAAAAGTTGGTTTCTGTGTCCCCAGATGCGGAATCCCAGGGGACGACACTCAGGTCAGTGAGTCCAGTGCTCGTGCTCAGTACGTCCCTCTTTGTCCTTGATCCCGGATGGTGTTCAATTCTCTTTAGGTGTTGGTGCAACTGCTGACCAATTGGAAACGTTCTGTCTTCCCTCGGTCATTGCCATCTGGTATGAAGAGTCAAATGCCCGCTGAGTTTCAGCAATTGCACACCTGCCATTCATCAGACACGTCAGGCAGTTCATTCTGTTCAAGTGGGGACAAAAAGAATAGGTGACGTTGCACAAATGCCACGGCAAATCCCCAATCTGGACTGACCCATTGCCCTTCACACACATGGGTAACTGGCCTGCTTCGAGTTTGTTTAGCAGTATGATGTCTGGCAACGGGTCTGATACTGGGGTCAGGCCAGCAGGTCCATCTTACCAGAACAATTCACCTTTCCAGCTACTGGTGAATCAACCTTTCCATTCAGGTTTAGGGGAGTCGAGAAGCTGGCAGTATTCCAAGTACGTTTCACTCCTGGTGCGTGGCTAAGGCGAGCAAACAGACTGTCTTGCTCTCAGTGATGCTATACAGCCACAGTCTGGAAGAATGTGTAGACAGCGGCATATGTGCACAGACATAACAATTAGTCTTGTTGTTTATGTGAGCGGTTGTGTTCATAAACTGCCACCAGTAATTTGTTGAGAACCCATGCGGGTACTGGGTGTGGTTGGCTTTGTCCCAGTGCACTCCTGCCAGCCCACTCAGGGTCAACAGGTCCAATAAAGTAAACAGCACGTTCCCAGCCATTCTAAATGAGTTGTATATATCAGTTGGTTTCTTCACCAGTTTGAGACCAAGACGACACTAAAAGTCGCTCACCCTTTGTACCTGGACTTCCACCAATACTCGGAGTCGGCCTGGAAGTGTGTTACCTTCTTGTAGTGCGCTTGATGTATCCAGGTGGGCCTCTCAGCTATCTTCACAGCTGTGGGCGTCATCAGCAGCGCTTAATATGGACCTTCCCAGCGTGGGCCAAGTCTCCTGGCTTCAGGCATTCTTCCTGTAGGGGAACAGAATCATCTGGCAGATTGTTTATACTCATGACGTCTTTGCTTCTTAGCATTTTTATCATCCAGTCTGCTAGTGTGTTCTCTTCTTCTGCTTTTCTGTCATCACCGCAGAATACTGGAACTTTGAATGTTCTACCATATACAATCTCAAATGTGGTTAGCCCGTTGTCAGCTGGTGTAAGTCCTTATTGTGCAAATGACAACCACAGTGATCCAAAGGAAAGGCCCTCTCCAGAATATCAAAGCATGCATGGCAAAGTGAAATAGCAGTAGGTGGTCATTCATGGGAAATTGTTGTCAGTCATTCCCGGTCACAGTCATGGCTTCTGGTGTCTGTGCTGTTTACTGAGTCATAATTCCATGATCTCCCTCTGCGCTGTCAGTTGGAGCTTGGCACGCTCTCTTCATCCCTCAGTTTCTGTTCCAATGCCGCTGTAGGTGTAGGACAGAGCAAGTCGTACACCCTAGTCGTCTTCCTCAACGTCAACGTAGGAGCTCTTCCAACCTATTTTGGATGCTGCTGTTATTCCAAATCTCCTGATGACGATCTCTAGGAAGCCCAGTGGTAAAGCCTTCTGCCTTAGCTCCTCTCTGGGTCGTCAGCTGCGCTCGAAGTGGTCTCTGCTTCTCACTGGTCCTCTTGAAGCCTCTCTCCTGGTCTCAGTCAACATCTGCACCTCGGTCTCTCCTTCCATACCACTCACATCACGGCACCTGTAATTTAAAAATTAAAACTCGCCTCTTTTGCCACATGGTCGTCACCATGTGTCAACTTAACAAAATTAGAGATGCACAATAAAGTTGCACATTCTCTCTTAACATTTCCCAGGGCCTCTCCCCTGGAGTAGCTCTTCTCCAAGCCTGTAACCCTGTGTTAAAAAAAACATGTTAAGTCTGTTTAACACCAAGCTCCGCTTGGAGCATCCACACCACTATCATCGTTGCCTACAACACAAAATCTGTAAGTTAAAACAAACTTCATGTTTGCAAACAACTGTAGATCATAAGAGTAATAAAGCATTCAGCATCACAGAGACAAGTGTCATGTGCAGTTTTTTCCCCCAAATCATTAAACACTACTGTTGCTATAATTTGCCCCAAATCATGGATTATCCCATGTATTTATTCCAAATTGCTGTAACCAGTGACTTACCTTAAGTAATGTCACTCACTTATTTTATCTCTATGAGCTCAATGGTGGTCTGATAATGAGCCCAACATTAAAATGTTCTGTAATCACTGCACATCCGGTCGAGTGAACGCTGGCGCGCTTGGCTGCCGCTGCTCACCGGTTATAATTACTATTTTTATTATCATTTTTTTCAGTTGCTGACGACAATTTGAATCGAGTATCTAAGGCGCAACCCTGTTTTGACTTGTTTTCGCAATATTTGCAGTTTCTATTGCTTGCACTGCAGCTGTCAGCTGGTTGTTCGGTCCCTCCGCTTGTGTTCAGTGCTCGGCCCTGATTAAGATGTGGATCCACAGGCTGCTGGTGTGGTTCGTTCTCACCTGGGGGTTTTTTTTATCCATCGTTCATCACCCGGCGACAGCTCTTCTCCAGTACTCTGCTACGGATGTTTTGCGGCTCCGTTTTTGCCTGGCTGTCTCTCCACCTGTGGCTCTATACTTCTACCCGGACATCGCCTTCAAACCCCACCGCAGGTACATCCACCGAAGGCTTCGGCGGAATTTCAACATCAGTGACACTAACTCAGTATTGTCCATCTGGTCAAAACTCGTCGTCCTCCCTGCAAGACTGACCGGGCTGTTGACCACAGTGTGCTGGCCCACCTGGCTAGATCAGCTAAGCCTACTGTCAGGCATGGTAACTCCAGCATCAAGTTTGGTCTATTAAACATCCGCTCTCTCACTGGTACGGGACATCTCGTCCATGATCTCCTCTCTGATTGTAAGTTGGACTTTCTTTGCCTGACTGAAACGTGGCAACAGTCCAATAACTTTGTTTCTCTCATTGACTCCACTCCATCTGAGTTTGTTTACACCTGTCAACCTCGCATCTCGGGGAGGGGCGGGGGTCTCACGATAATTCACCGGAAACACTGGAAAGTTCTCCCTGTCTCTGCCCCTCCCTCCCATTCATTTGAATACATTGCACTACAGCTCCCTGGATCTACCCCCACCATCATATGCACTGTTTATCGGCCACCTAAGCCAAATAAGGAGTTTTTAACTGAATTTTCTGCTCTTCTCACTCATTTCTCTGTACTTTCTCCAAATCTGATCATTGCTGGTAACTTCAATATTCATTTGGACAATGATAAAATCCCTCTTTCCAGAGATTTTACCTCCTGCCTGGAAGGTTTTGGGCTTCTACAGTACATAAAATTTCCTACCCATTCTACAGGTCATATCCTGGATTTGGTCTGTTGTTCTGGCATTACCCCCACCCATTGTAAAGCCACATTGTTTCCCCAGTCTGATCTATGTTTATTTCTTTCTTTTTTTTTCTTTTTTTTTTTATTAATTTGTTTATTGAGAGATTATAGAAATTTATATACATTGTATTATATGCATCTTACATGACATATTTTCTCAAACGTTTCTTTCCCAATCATTTTAACTTTAACTTGTTAAACAAAAGAGCAATTAAAATACAAAAAAAACCCCAAACATCATACCAACAGAAGAACAGAAAATTGAAGAAACAACATTAAAAATAAATAAATAGATAAATAAATAAAAAGGAAAAAGAAAAGAATAAAAGGGGAGGGGGGGTGCTTAAATCCTATGCCTACCTTAAAAAAAAAAGAAAAAAAAAAGGAGTAAATTCCAAATTCTTTTCAATATAGTCGCAGGATGGGTAAATTGCATTGTACTAAGGAACAGATTTGAGATATTCCACAAAGGGTGTCCACTTGTGGATAAATTTTGCAGAACTACCCTTCACTGTGAGTGAGATCTTCTCCACCCTCAAGAATGTCCGGACAGTATTAAGCCATTGCAATGCAGATGGAGGCGTGGGAGATTTCCAAAGAAGTAAAATACACCGTCTAGCAAGAAGAGAGCAAAAGGCCAAGATCTCATTTTGCTGGGGAGTTATATTAAGAGGGGTCTTTGGAACTCCAAAGATGGCTATTAGAGGGTCTTCTCGGATCTGAATTCCAAAAACCCCTGAAAGTACAGAAAAGAAGTCACTCCAAAATTTGTTCAAACTCGGACAGAAAAAAAACATATGGCTTAGATTGCAAGGGGAGGTGTGACATCTGTCACATTGGTCTATAATTGAAGGAAAGATTTTAGATAAACGGGATTTTGAGAAATGGACTCTGTTTATTACTTTAAACTGTATAAGCTGTAGCCTAGCACATGGTGTACTTGAACGCATGATGAGATTCACCTTATTCCACCATGATTCAAACAGTTCAACACCTAATTCACGCTCCCAGGCGGTTCTGATTTTACCTGATACGTCAGATTCGGTCGCCATAAGCATACAATATATATTTGATAGAGGTGATTTTTGATTAGGCCTAACAAGCAGAAGGTCAACCCATGGAGGATCAGCAGAGAGAATTGGGAAATTTGGAAACAGTGATGAGACACAATGTCTAATTTGTAAATAGAGAAACAAGTGAGTAGGAGGTAGGTTAAATTTTGAGGATAGCTCTGAGAAACTAAGAAAGACATCATCTTTGTAAAGGGCACTCATGGTCTTTATGCCTCTTTCGTGCCACGTCAAATAGGCGGCGTTGGTAGTGGCAGGGGAAAATAGATGATTCCTTAACAATGGTAATCTGGTAGAGGGGGATATGAATTTAAAATGCGACCTGAACTGAAACCATATCTTAAGTGTAGAGAGCACTACGGGATTTGAAGCAACAGAAGATGTTTTAACAGGCAGTGATGAATAGATAAGGGAGGCGGGTGAAAAATATGGAGAAATTGATTGAATTTCAAGTTTACACCAAATCAGGTTAGGCGAATTTAGCCAGTAGGTCAGCTTATGAATATGCGAAGACCAATAGTACATTAAAAAATTTGGTAGGGAAAGACCCCCATTAGAGGTAAACTGTTGTAATAAAGAGAGCCTAAGTCTAGGGCCCTTCCATTCCACAAAAAAGAAGAAACCATCTGGTCCAGGGACTTAAAAAACTGTTTGGGCAAAAATAGGGGGAAACACTGACATAGAAAGAGAAATCTGGGTAGCACATTCATTTTGATAATATTAATCCTGCCAATTAGTGACAGTGGGAGGGAATTCCACCTCTGGAAATCTAATGCAAATTGTGAGACCAGGGGGGCAAAATTCTCAGAAAACAGTAAAGGCAAAGTTCGTGTAATATTAATTCCCAAGTACCTAAATCCCAAGGGGCTGAGCTTAAAAGGAATGTCGGACTGCTCAAGTGTTAACGCTAAAGAGTTCACAGGGTAACATTCGCTCTTGAGCAAATTAATTTTATAGCCAGAAAAAGAGCTGAATTTTTCCAAGACAGATAAAATTGAAGGAAGACTACATATGGGGTCAGCTACATACAAAAGAAGGTCATCTGCGTACAGGGATACCTTAAGTTCAACACCTGCACGGATAATTCCATGAAAGGAAGAGAGAGACTTCAGAGCAACAGAAAGAGGTTCTATGGCTAACGCAAAGAGAAGGGGAGAAAGAGGACACCCCTGGCGAGTGCCACGGCATAGTGGAAAATAATCAGATCGAACTGAGTTGGTGATGACACAAGCCTGAGGGGATGTATAAAGAAGTTTGATCCAAGACACAAACCTTTCTCCAAACCCAAACCTAGTCAGTACAGAAAAAAGATAATCCCATTCAACCCGATCAAAGGCCTTCTCTGCATCTAGAGAAATGATCACCTCAGGAGACAAGGGACAGTGAGCAGAAAAAATTGTACTTAGCACTGTACGTGTGCTAAAGAACAACTGACGGCCTTTAATAAATCCATTCTGTTCCTGTGAGATAATCTGTGGAAGAACGGCCTCGAGCCGAATTGCAAGTAGTTTTGCCAAAATCTTAAAATCTACATTTAGGAGAGACAGGGGCCTGTAGGACTCACAGGCCATAGGGTCTTTGCCTTTCTTCAGTAAAACTGAAATAGATGCCTGCGTTAAAGTGGGGGGCAGCCGGCCATTTCGCAGTGATTCATTATATACATCAAGAAGGAGAGGGGCCAGCTTGTCTTTAAATTTTTTGAAAAACTCAGCCGGAAATCCGTCTGAGCCTGGGGCCTTACCGCTCTGCATACATTTGATTGAGCCAAAAATTTCCTCTATTTTAATGGGAGCATCGAGCTCATCAGAAACTGATTTATTTACTGTGGAAAGGTCAGATTTCTGGAGGAAGGCAAGCATCTCATCTGAAACTGACTGTGATTCAGAGCTGTAGAGATTGCAGTAAAATCTCTTAAAAATCCCACTGACAGAGACAGGGTCAGAAACCAGATTGCCAGACTGGTCTTTAACTTGTGAAATTGTGCGAGAGCTGGCTCTACGTTTCAGTTGGTGTGCCAGAAGTCTACTTGGCTTTTCACCATGCTCGTAGTAGGTAGCACGGGATCGAATCAAAAGACGTTCTGCGTCAGCTGTTGTGAGGAGATCAAGTTCAGTCTGTAAATCCTGTCGTTGCTTCAATAACATCTGTGATGGATTAATGGCATTTTGGTTGTCAACGTCCTGAATTTTTGCTGAAATTTCTGCTACCTTGGCCCTGGAATTTTTATTAAGATTAGCTGAATAAGAAATAATCTGGCCACGCAGATATGCTTTCAGTGTTTCCCATAATAATGAGGAGGAGACTGAATCGCTTTTATTAAAGGCAAGAAAGTCATCGATTGCTGATAGAATGAACTGGTTGAATGAATCAGCAGATAGTAGGAGAGTGTTGAACCTCCAAGAAGGGCAGGAGCGAGGTCTACCAGTGAAGTTTATATCAAGGCTTAGTGGAGCATGGTCTGATATAACAACTGGGTGGTATTGAGAAGATGTGACTTTAGGCATCAGAGAACCATCAACAAAAAAATAATCTATACGGGAATAAGATTGGTGTACCTGAGAGAAAAAGGAAAACTTTTGTGTTTGTGGATTACGCGTCCTCCAAGGATCTACAAACCCATTCTGAGACATGAAGTCAGAGATTGATTTGGACATAGAGGACTGAGTAAAGACACGAGGTGAGGAGCGGTCTAGTGTCGGGTTAATTACACAGTTCAACTCCCCAGCGAGAATTAAGCAATGGGTGTCAAGAAAAGGAAGAGTGCTAAATAGATTGTTTGTAAAATCAGGGTTGTCAAAATTTGGAGCATAAATATTGACCAACAAAACAGGAGTATGAAATAGTTTACCAGCAATTATAAGAAATCTACCATTTTTATCCTCAATTGTTTTGGAAACCATAAAATCAACCTTCTTACTAATTAAAATAGCTACTCCCCTGGCTTTAGAGTTAAAGGTTGAATGAAAGGTCTCCCCAACCCATGAGTACCTGAGCTTGCAATGATGTGTATCTTGCAGATGTGTTTCTTGTAAAAATACTATATCTGGATTTAGACGCTTCAAGTGTGAAAATATTTTAGAACGCTTCACCGGGTTGTTAAGGCCTTTGACGTTCCAACTTAAAAATCTAACTGAGGAAGAACTTGATGAGGCTTGTATGTCACAGGACATGTGATCAGTCATTTATAGCAGAAGTAAGTAGGCACCCCCCTCCCAAAGGAAAACAAGACGGAAAAAACAAAACAAAAACAGAACGAAAAACAACAACAAAAAACAAAACAAAGACCACCCACCCCACCCCCCTCCCCTTGCTTGCACTGTCCTTCCCCAAACGAAGGAGCGGTGCAGACTCCTATGGGAGTCATTGACAAAGTTGTACTTTCAGCTAAATAGCAATAGGAACAAGAAAAAACAAAAAACAAAAACACCTTTAAGTGTCGGGTGAATCCCGCAGGACTAGACACACAATATAAAATGGAAACATAGGACAGGCACTAATCTAAGAATGCCTAAGTGAAAATATTGTTTTTAAATTAACCCTGTAAGGGACAAACGTTTTAAGACTGACTCATACATTTTTGAACCTAAAAGAATACCTTACCCCAGACGAAGAAAAACACACTCCTCAAACAGTGAAATATAAACCGGAGACGTCAATTGCTTCCTTAAATATATTATAGTATATACATTTTTTCCTCACTTGGTTATCGTCTTAATGTAAGTATTGGCCTCCTCTGGAGAGGTAAAGTCCCGTGTGACCCCATCATGGGTAATCCGCAGCCGGGCTGGGTGGAGCAGGCCGAACCGGACCCCTTCGATTCCTCGGAGCTGACGGCGACAGTCCGCGAAGGCCGCACGAGCTCGGGCTGTCTTGGCGGTGTAGTCGGGGAAAACAGAGATGGTCATGTTGTTCACCTTAATCCGCTGAAGCTCCCTTGCCCTCGACAGGATTTTAACACAGTCAGTGTAGTAGTGTAGCCTCGCTACAATGGGACGGGGCCGCTCACCTGTTTTAGGCTTGGGGGCCAGAGTACGGTGAGCACGGTCTAGCAGCGGCTCCTCGGCGAGGTCAAAGGCCTCCTTCAACAACCGTGAAATAGCGGCCGTGGATGCCGACAATGGGTCGTCCTCTGGAACCCCAACGATGCGGATGTTTTGACGCCGGGACCGGGACTCCAAGTCGTCACATTTATCCTCCAACTTGGCTACCGCTTTAGATAGATGCTCCACTTTTCTCTGGAGGCTGACGATGTCATCGGTACAGGTAGACAGGGATCGCTCCATCTCGGCGACCGTTACCTTTAGCCCAGTGAAACTCTCCTGCATCGTGGACAGGCCAGAGGACAATTCCTTTTTGAAGGAGAGAAGCTCGGACTTAATGGAGGAAAGACTTTCACCAAGGATAGCTTGAAACTCCGTTTTAAGTGTAGCAGCAAAGTCCTCGCGGAGAGCCGAAAGCAACTCCGCCTTGAGAGCGCTGACATCGCTACTGGTGGCGGCCTGGGCCGCAGTCCCCGACTCGGGATGGGTCAAGGGCTCATCAGGAGAAGCAGGCCGCAGGTGAGGCCGAATCGAGCTTCCTCCTTTAGTCGGCTTTGGTGGCATTTTAGTGACCAAAATGAAAAAGTGTACTATTTTAAAACGAGTTAGATATTGCTTGGGGTCGAGTCAGAAAAAAAAGTGCCCAGTAATTATTAAAAAAAAAGGTCGACCGTGCAGGAGCTCACCAAAACACTACTCACTCCAAGCCGCCATTAGCCGGAAGTCCTATGTTTATTTCTTTTGATGCAAACATAACCGCTTCCAAAACCTGTATCTCTCGTAATATCACTTTTAGGAAAATTAGTAATATTAACCCAGCTGTTTTTTCATCTGCCGTCCATGACCTTCCATCTATTCACAGCTCGTCAAACCCTCATGAACTCGTTTGCCATTATAATGTCAACCTTCATAACCTTCTTAACATATTTGCTCCCCTTAAACATTGAACTGTCTCATTTTCCCGTTCAGCTCCATGGTTTACCTCCGACCTGCGTCACCTTAAAGCTAAAGGACGCCAACTCGAACGTCTATTCAAGAAAACTGGACTTTCTGTACATAAAGAAATGTACAGCAATCATGTTTTGTTCTATAAGGACTGCATTGCCTCAGCCAAATCTGCTTACTACTCTGGTTTAATCAGTTCTAATGAAGGTAACTCCAGGTCCCTCTATTCATTGTTCAGTAAAATTACAAAACCTACAGACACATTCCCCTCCCACATGTATTCTGCTGATTTTTGCAATTCTCTTATCTCTTTTTTCACTTGTAAAATCTCAGATATTCACCGTCAACTTAACTCTTTAGGAGCTCCTGACTCTGAAGTAGACCTCCTGGTTCCCCCACTGTCTTCCTGTCAGTTATTTTCAAGCTTTACACTTCCCTCCGTAACTGACGTATCTAATCTTATTAAAAAATCTAAATCATCCACCTGTCACCTTGACCCTCTCCCCACTGTGTTAGTTAAAGCCTGTCTTCCCTCATTAACACTGGAATCGTTCCTTCATCTCTGAAAAATGCTTCTGTTATTCCAACTCTCAAAAAGCCTGGTGCAGACCCCAATAACTTTGATAATCTTCGCCCTATATCAAATCTCCCCTTTATTTCAAAAATTCTTGAAGAAGTTGTCACCTCCCAGTTTCACTTACATCTCAATAACCATAATCTCTATGAACAATTTCAATCTGGTTTCCACCCCAATCATAGCACAGAAACTGCTCTATTAAGAATTACCAATGACCATCTGATGGCAGCAGATTCTGGTCTTCTATCCATCCTCATCCTTCTTGATCTTAGTGCGGCGTTCGATACCATTTCTCACAATATTCTCCTGAACCGGTTAGCATCCATTGGCATTAGTCATACCCCCCTTGCCTGGTTCACCTCCTATCTCTCAGACCGCACTCAGTTTATCCAGTTTAAATCCCATTCTTCAATTCTCTATCCTGTTTCTGCTGGTGTGCCCCAGGGTTCAGTATTAGGGCCTCTTTTATTCATTATTTATATGCTTCCTCTTGGTCATATATTCCGATAATATAATATAAATTTTCACTGTTATACCGATGACACCCAGCTCTACCTTTCTTCAAAACCCAATTCATCCCTCCCACCTACCTCCCTCTCAAACTGTCTTATTGAGATTAGATCCTGGTTCTCCTCCAATTTTCTCAAACTTAACAGTAATAAAACAGAAGTTTTACTTGTTGGTACAGCCTCTATCTTATCCAAATCCCACAGTTGTTCCATTAACATTGAAAATTCTCCCACCCTTCCCTCCCCTCAGGTTAAGAGTTTGGGTGTCATACTTGATAATACTCTTTCATTCCAGTCTCACATTAATTACATAACCTGGTCTGCTTACTTCCATTTACGTAATATTAACCGACTCCGCCCCTTCCTTACTCCCCATGCTGCTGCCATCATTGTCCATAGTCTAATTAAATCCAGCATTGATTACTGCAATTCCCTCTTATTTGGTCTCCCTAAAAGGTCCCTTCATAAACTCCAACTTCTTCAAAATTCTGCAGCTCGGGTCATAACTCGTACTCCATCAAGAGCTCATATTACCCCAGTTCTTCAGCAGCGTACCATAAATCTGCTCCTTCATATTTGTGTGACCTGCTCCATATCACTACTGTTTCCCGCCTTCTCAGATCATCATCTGCTATTCATCTTACTGTTCTGTCCTCACGCCTTATTACTATGGGCCACAGAGCCTTCAGTCGCTCTGCTCCTCAGCTCTGGAACTCTCTTCCTCCAGCCATAAGAAATATTGACTCCCTCTCCGTATTTAAGACACAGCTCAAAACACATCTGTTTAAACTGGCTTATTCGCTTTAGCGCTGATTTTATCTGTTGTCAAGCTCTGTTTTGCAGTTGTAACTTATTTCATGTATTTTATGACTATTGTTCCTTTTATTAATTTTGTTCTTTGTAAGGTGACCTTGGGTTTCTGAAAGGCGCCCTCAAATAAAAAAAAATGCATTATTACATCTGCCTGTTTTTGTCACTTATCTCTGTCTCTGTGCTGAATCCTCCACAAGCACTCTTAGAGAGAAACAAAACATTAGCAGTGGAGCTTCCTGGAGGTCAGGTCTGGGTGAGCAGGTTCCAGAGGTGCTGCTGTATAAATGTGATTAAATCATGTGATTAACCCTCTGCTGTGGACAAAGTGATGTAGATGTTGGCACGGTGCATCTTGTATGCACACTTTCTCACAGTGACGTTTGCATTGTAACCAATACAAGGGCATGAATAACACACAGCTGGGAAATTCACAGACACAGAAAGTGGCAACTAAAAGGTTAAGCCGGCACAGCCCAAAGCTCATGCAAAACTAGGATGTTGCTGTCACCTTTCTGCTCCTATAAAAAAAGAAACATACATACAGTCACCCTTTGGTCACATCTGGGTAGAAGTACGTGCAACCTTGCATACTGGTGTCAAGTCAACCAAGTCAGTCAGGCTTTTGTCAGTCCAGTCAGGTCCCCATTTTTATTTCTGATAGCAGAGCCTCTCTTGTCACATTAAGTTTCTACTGCCAGCAACATGACGTCATTTCAAAAAAGAAAAAGAAGACTTTAGACTGGATTATCTCGCTGAATCCTTTTAGACAGGGACTCACTATCTGATTGTGTCCCAAATAAGTGGCTTTCTCCAGAACCCATTGTAAAGTGGAGAAGCTCACCGTGCGATCATTTCCTGACAAAATGTTGTGTAGCGCTTTCAGTTCCAATCGTGCAGGCCTGCTTAGATGAGAGAGATTACCAACCAAAACTCTCAGTGCACTGTGAAAGTAAAAAGTAAAAGAGGCCTAGTTAAGTCATGTCTAAGCATGTTCTTCATCTTAGGAGGGTAAATCATACAACTTTGCAATAAAAGAAAATGTATCAGCCAGATTAATCCCAAAAACATCCATCCATCAGCCGCACACCACACAGCACAACCCTAATGTCCTATTAGATGCAAAGTTTCATCTTATGTAACCGGGTGTGTGCCATGTTAAAACCTTCCCACACATCTGAAACAAGAAACTCAGTGACCTAATAGGCTCACTCATTTAAACTCCTCTCCAGCATTCTGTTTTCCCCTGCTATAATTCAATCATCCTTCCTAATACTAGTCCACTACTTTACTTATCACTTCTCATCCCACTAAGTGACCTGGACAAGATGATAAAACAGAAACACATGCTTAAGATGCTGTCTGGTCTTCATGAGCTTCATTGTATGTGTGTATGTGGTTTTGTACCTTCAGAAAAAAAACACAAAAAACACCTCAGCACATGAATTATCACATCTCACAACGTAGAAGACATAAGCTTCGAAGGCGTTTGGAGGGCTGGGGGGGGGTGAGTGTAGGTCTGTGTCAGTGTACATGCGGATGTGTGTGTGTGTGTGTGTGTGTGTGTGTGTTCAACCGAGAGAAAGTGTCCCTTCACCTGGTTAAGCAAAAGTCAACAATCTTCGATCAACGCGGATGGCCTTGAAGGAGGGACAACGAGTTCTGACAACAATCCTGTTATCATGGAGAATTTTGTGGTTCCAGTCAGCTTCGACCTTGGCAGGCCTTCAGCTGGCGGCAGTGGGATAGCCGCATGAGTGAAGATGGTGAATGTTTGGGTTTAGTGCGAACAACTGCATCCAACTTTTACAGTTGGTATAATGTCCGTCACTGGTCACCAGGTCTCTCAATTCCCGTTCTTCTTCTCCAAGATCGTATCCATATTGCATTCAGTAACACAGTCTTACTCACAGTTATTGTAAGTGTTACACTTGTTTAAATTATGTTTTACTTTGACTAAAGAGATTTCCCTGTTACACATGCAGCAAAAACCTCACTTAATTTTTACATTTAAATTGCTTTATTTAAAATTTTCAGGTTTTTCAAACAGTGACAGATATCGCTCTGCCCTTTCAGTAGCTGCCCTCTCCCTCTCTTCCTCCCTAGCCAGAGCCTGTCTCTCTCTCTCTTCCTCTCTTTCCACCTTTTAGAAACTGAAGTACAACCTGGCTGTCCTGGGCCTCTTCCTCTGGCTCTTCCTCGACACTTTGGTCGAAGGGGACGAGGCCGGAGTGCTGACTGCACCACCTGCAGTGGATGTGAGGTTTGCTGCAACTACCAGGGGTAATGTTATTGAGTGCTGCCCCTGGAGCACAGCTTCCATCATTTTGTACCACTGCCAGGTGGCGGCAGTCGGGCTACCTTCCTCTACCCCCTTGCCTGTGGGTGGGTCCCTAAGCTCCTGAAAATATGTATTAATTGCTATATTATAATAGGTACATTCACTCTATTATTAAATGGCAAAGTACATTTTAATACCAAAAAATAAACAAACAAAAAAACAAACAACAAAACAGGGCCTTACATTTCAGGAATGGTAAACAAGTATTTTTTTTAAACCAATCTAAGGAATCAGATATAAACAGGTACATTACCTTGTATTTGGCCTTCAGATTGTTCCATTTCTTTTGTGCTTGCTTGGCTGTTATGGCCTGAAGAGCTAACAAAGTCTCTGAGGGACAGTGGAACTGTCACTTCAATAGCTTTTTTTTTTTTTTTTTTTTTCCCCCGCCTGTCCCGTTTGGTTCTTTTGCTATCAGAATTATTGTCTAAAGGCAAAGAAAAATGCCCAACAGATTTCCTTTACCAAATGGACCTTTGCCATAATGGTCTATTTGATTCACCTTTGCTTTTATTGTTTATTTTATTTTATTTTCACTTGCTACACACGGGACAGACATGACTGTGGGAAAGAAAGAGGGAAAGAAAACCAGTGGGGAAGAGGAACGGTGATAAAGGGCAAAAAACAAAAACCAACAAAACAAACAGACACAAAATACATATAACTCACCTGGATCACCTGCTGAGAAAGAAAAAAGAGAAAACAAGCAGAAGAAAAAGAAAGAGCAACATAATAAACAACATCATCACAATGATCTATGGGAATATAACAGTAAATACTAAATATTAAACATTATTGTGCAGCACGTAAGATCGACAGCGCACAGTGTGCTTTGAGGTAGGAGCCAAAAAGGGTGTAGTTTGTGTGTGTGATCACCTGTGTGTACACCTGTGAGCATGAGCGTGCTTGTATTTAAAAGGTTCCTTCATGTAATGATCTGCTAGAGGGTGTGGGGGGGCCACAGCCCCGTCCTCCAGGGCATGAAGCAGGTATGGAGGAGATCAAGACTCCAGACATCCAGAGGCCCCCAGAACACAAGAGACCAAGGAGGACCAACAGAGGGGCAGCCGCGTCACTATCCCAGAAAGAGCTGAGGAGAGTCCCAGATGAGGGGTCACTCAGTAGCCGCGGAGCAGAAGCCAGGGGGGTTGCAGTGACGTGCCCGTGAGCTCCGCCGGCAGCCAGCTGTGCCAGAGTGACCGAGCCCCAGGCCCAGAGGCCGAGGGCACCCCACCCCCCGAAGGGGCCCGAGCGAGCCCCAGGCTCCAGGCCCCGACAAGCAGACACCAAGGAGTGAGCCGGTGGGTACCCGGACGCCCATCCCCGGACACAAAGAACCACTAATGCACCGATGTCTGAGGGCGTCTGCCACTGGCAGGGGGAGTGGTGGGGGGAGATAGGCCTCCAAACCTTGGAGGGCCTGAGATGTCCCCAGAGAGGTGGCGTCTGATACCCAACCTGACATATAGACAAAAAGACAAACAGGCACACACAGATACAAACATCCATTCCCACCCTCATGCTCTCATATGCAATTACTCAACACTCACCCAACGTGGAGACAGACATAAAGAGACACTGTACACACAATCACACTCCCCAAGCGTACTCTAAGAACCGGGTCTAGGTACCCTTGCCCCTGGAGGGGGAAACTGCACCCAGACCCAGGTGGTGTTACCCTTTTCCCTGCGGTGGGGAGAAGCAGACCGCCCTGACTCCGCAGCAGCAGGGAGGCCCCACATTCCAGACCCCAGTCGGACGGCCAACTCCTCCTCCCAGGCTCTCATTTTCCACCAGCCACTTAATGAGAGCCCGTGTTTCCTCACTTGTGCCTTGATTAAAATATAAAACGTTAAATATTGCATTAATATATTAATAATCCAGCAAATAAAAGTAGGGAAAAATAACAGCAAAACAATCAGGCGTTTTATTAAAACTTAATGTTGATACAACCCTAAAAATAATTTAAGGTTTTTAAACATTATATATGTCATGATCCTGGGTCTATGACCCAGCGTTTTGAGTTTATTGTTATTATTTTCCAGTTTCTGCTGTTTTGTAATTGTTCTTAGGGTTTGAGTTGTGTTTCTATCATCCCTACCTGTGTCTCTCCTCTGTGTTCTGTCGTGTCCCCAGTTGGTGTTGTAAAACAGTCTGTGTGTTTCCTGTTTTACTTTGTAGGTTTGTGTCTCGTTATGTCCATTAGTTCCAGCTGTGTCCCCTCCTGTGTGCTATTTCCTGATTACCTGTTGTGTGTATTTATACTGCGTCTCTGCTTGTGCTCCTCGTTGCGTTGTCTGTGTTTCTCTGTGAACCTCCCGTGTATTCTTCATTATTCCATGTTTCTCCGTGTCTCTCTGCTCCTCACTCCATGTCCTCCATTTTGTGTTAGTTTTTCCCAGTTTAGGGTTTTGTTCGGTTCTGCCCACTCCTTGGTTATTGTGCACTGTAAATAAACCCACCTGCATCTCCGCCACTGTCTGCTTTTGGATCCTCCTTTTTCACCTCCACACGACTACCAGCTGAGTTGTGACAGTACGACGCAACCACCAAATGGATCCAGCGGACTCATGTGTTCAGTATGTTGCGCAGCTGTGGGATTTTTGCCGGTGCGTAATCCACGCTAAGGACACTCCCAAGAAACTCACCCAGGTAGTCTTTTTTGACAACTTCTTGTCGTCTACTACCTGCACAGTCAGATGGTTGGACATTAACAGATTAAAACAAATAATAACAGCTCTGAGAGCCAGGTTCTGTTTCGAACTATTTGGCATGGGCAGTCCGGGCAAAGAAGATTCTGCTGCGCTCCTGGAAGCCCTCACCGCCTGGTATTCTCAGCCTCAGCATCATTTCCCGTCTATGCTTATGTCCAAATTGCTCGATCCATCTTTAAATAAGAAATCGTACCCTCACCATTGTTACTCTTCCTCACCTCGACTCTCTCCTGTGGTGTATACTGGAGCAGTTATGATTTCCTCACCGCATTCAGCTCAACCTTCAAAGGACTGTTTTTCAACCATAATTTCTAAGCAGAGAGACAAACCTGTTCGTCAAAAGCTGGCAATATTAAAGACTATTGCTCGCTCCAGGGCTTCCCCAGAGGCTGGGTTGCAACCCTCGGCTAACTCTGGACCCCTGGAGGCCAAGGCGCCAGCTAAGGACTGCATGCAGCTGTCACTGCCTGGACAGGGTCAGCGCTCAGTGCAGCTGCAGTTCTCCTCATGTGTGCCAGAGGCAGCTGTGCCTACTGGTTTTAGACCTATTTTTGCTGGGGGGACCGAGGAGCCCGCCCAGCCTTCACCGTCATCAGCAGCTTCAACTGAGGGGTCTCAGGAACCGCTTCAGCCTGCTGCTTTCGCTGGGGGACCGAGGAGCCATCCAGCTATCACCAACGTCTGCAGCAGCAGCTGCAGCAGCTGCAGCAGCTCCGTCACCGCCTGCAGCAGCAGCTGCAGCAGCTCCACCACCGCCTGCAGCAGCAGCTGCAGCAGCTTCATCTCCGCCTGCAGCAGCAGCTGCAGCAGCTCCACCACCGCCTGCAGCAGCAGCTTCGGCCTTGCCTGCTTCAGCCTCATTCTCCTCCTCATCCTCACCTGGTACTGCTGCTGGCATGCAGCCATCCGGTCCGCATTGGTCCCAACATTGCCGGCCATTTTCTAGGCCGCTGGCTGGTTCTCGCCGTCGAGGACGCCCTCCAGAACGGGGTTGTCGCCGCCACTGCCTTCCGCATGGCCGGCCTCCGGACCTCTGTCGCCGCCACTGCCTTCCGCGTGGCCGGCCTCCGGACCTCTGTCGCCGCCACTGCCTTCTTCAAGGCCTTCCCCCTGAACTGTTTCATCCTGGCCTTCTGTGCTATCGGCCCCCAGACCGGCCTCCTGAACTATGTTTTGGACTCTGCTCCCCTATGTGTATTTGGGACTTTTTGTTTGGGACTCTGGGGCCTCCGCTTTGGTCCTGGTCCGGACCCTCCGTCCTGGGCCTCCCGCCGCCCGCCCGGGCTTGGTGGTTCTTTTGCGTTTTGGGGCTGTCGGGAGCCAGCCCTTGGGGGGGGGGGTACTGTCATGATCCTGGGTCTATGACCCAGCGTTTTGAGTTTATTGTTATTATTTTCCAGTTTCTGCTGTTTTGTAATTGTTCTTAGGGTTTGAGTTGTGTTTCTATCATCCCTACCTGTGTCTCTCCTCTGTGTTCTGTCGTGTCCCCAGTTGGTGTTGTAAAACAGTCTGTGTGTTTCCTGTTTTACTTTGTAGGTTTGTGTCTCGTTATGTCCATTAGTTCCAGCTGTGTCCCCTCCTGTGTGCTATTTCCTGATTACCTGTTGTGTGTATTTATACTGCGTCTCTGCTTGTGCTCCTCGTTGCGTCGTCTGTGTTTCTCTGTGAACCTCCCGTGTATTCTTCATTATTCCATGTTTCTCCGTGTCTCTCTGCTCCTCGCTCCATGTCCTCCATTTTGTGTTAGTTTTTCCCAGTTTAGGGTTTTGTTCGGTTCTGCCCACTCCTTGGTTATTGTGCACTGTAAATAAACCCACCTGCATCTCCGCCACTGTCTGCTTTTGGATCCTCCTTTTTCACCTCCACACGACTACCAGCTGAGTTGTGACAATATAAGATAGTACAAGATTTGTGTGAACGACTGGCTATTAAAAATGCCAAAGTGATTTAAATCAGAGCCTTTAGAGATAAATATTTCCAAACAAAATGCAGAGATTAGGCAGTTTTCTTTGGGCACATTGAACCTCTTGTGCTCGCTATTTGGCGGGCAAGGTGGCTCCGAAAACAGCATAAGAAATTTTTAATTAGGGTCTGTACTGTTAAATTGGCTAAACATTCGAAGTTTAAATAACTATACTCGCTCATAAAAATGCATTGAAAATGCACTGCATATTACAACAATAGTAGTATTTAACTTACAGTTGTGCGTCTTCTTCTTGGACATTTCCACAGAGGTCTTGCGAAATGCATTCTGGGATATTTAGCTGTACCAAGTCCACACAAGTCACCACCGATGCATGCTCGATAAAACGGGTGGAGCGAGAACACATCTGGGAATTTTTCACGTTCTCGGCTTGATGGGTACTTTGAATTGGAACAGTACTTGGTCTCCGACTGATGACGTGTGGCGAGTACACGACAACGCAAGTAAGCACAAGTACGCATATTGAGACAGGCCCCAAAAAGCAACAAAACAAAACCTCCGTAATGGTGGAAAAACCAACCGAAAACCTGAGCCTGCATCAACAATCAATGAGCTGCCTTCCCTAGGGCAGTGTGAACCCGCGCAATCAACACACTCCTGTGTTTGCGTGGACCTGCGCAACTACGGAGCCGTCTTTTCTTCTACAAGCCTGCATTCACTTGCACGGTTATAGAGGTGCTCTCTTTTTACTCACTTTCATGTTGCTTTCTAACACAGGGAGGGTCTCTGGATCCCATCAATTGACTATTGGCAATAAACAACTTAAACATAAAAAATCACAAAGAAAGAACAATACAGTATCCACATCTGAACCAAAGAGTAAAACAGTGAAATGTGGATTATTAAATATTAGGTCTTTCTCCTCCAAGTCTCTGTTAGTACATGACTTAATAATTGATCAACAAATCGATTTACTCTGCCTTACAGAAACCTGGTTGCAGCAGGATGATTATGTTAGTTTAAATGAATCAACACCCCCGAGTCATTCTAACTACCAGAAACCTCGAAGCACAGGCCGAGGGGGCGGTGTGGCAGCAATTTTTCACACCAGCCTATTAATCAACCAAAGACCCAGAAAGACTTTTAATTCATTTGAAAGCCTGATGCTTAGCCTCGTCCACCCCAGCTGTAAAACTCAGAAACCAGTCTTACTTGTTATCATCTATCGTCCACCTGGGCCTTACACAGAGTTTCTCTCTGATTTCTCAGACTTTTTATCTGATTTAGTGCTCAGCTCAGATAAAATAATTATTGTGGGTGATTTTAACATCCATGTAGATGCTAAAAATGACAGCCTCAACATCGCATTTAATCTGTTATTAGACTCAATTGGCTTCTGTCAAACTGTAAAAGGACCCACCCACCACTTTAATCACACTCTAGATCTTGTTTTAACATATGGCATAGAAACTGAACATTTAACAGTGTTTCCTGAAAACCCTCTGCTGTCCGATCATTTCCTGATAACATTTACATTTACAATAATTGATTACACAGCAGTGGAGAGTAGACTTTATCACAGTAGATGTCTTTCTGAAAGTGCTGTAACTAAGTTTAAGAATATAATCCACCCACTGTTATCATCTTCAATGCCCTGTACCAACATAGAGCAGAGCAGCTATCTGAACGCTACTCCAACAGAGGTCGATTATCTTGTTAATAATTTTACCTCCTCACTACATACGACTCTGGATACTGTAGCTCCTGTGAAAACTAAGGCCTCAAATCAGATGTACCTGACTCCGTGGTATAATTCTCAAACACGTCGCCTAAAGCAGATAACTCGTAAGCTGGAGAGGAAATGGCGTGTCACAAATTTAGAGGATCATCATTTAGCCTGGAGAAATAGTTTGCTGCTTTATAAGAAAGCCCTCCGCAAAGCCAGAACATCTTACTATTCATCACTGATTGAAGAAAATAAGAACAACCCCAGGTTTCTCTTCAGCACTGTAGCCAGGCTGACAAACAGTCAGAGCACTACTGAGCCAACAATCCCTTTAACGTTAACTACAGGGAGTGCAGAATTATTAGGCAAGTTGTATTTTTGAGGAATAATTGTATTATTGAACAACAACCATGTTCTCAATGAACCCAAAAAACTCATTAATATCAAAGCTGAATGTTTTTGGAAGTAGTTTTTAGTTTTAGCTATTTTAGGGGGATATCTATGTGTGCAGGTGACTATTACTGTGCATAATTATTAGGCAACTTAACAAAAAACAAATATATACCCATTTCAATGATTTATTTTTACCAGTGAAACCAATATAACATCTCCACATTCACAAATATACATTTCTGACATTCAAAAACAAAACAAAAACAAATCAGCGACCAATATAGCCACCTTTCTTTGCAAGGACACTCAAAAGCCTGCCATCCATGGATTCTGTCAGTGTTTTGATCTGTTCACCATCAACATTGCATGCAGCAGCAACCACAGCCTCCCAGACACTGTTCAGAGAGGTGTACTGTTTTCCCTCCTTGTAAATCTCACATTTGATGATGGACCACAGGTTCTCAATGGGGTTCAGATCAGGTGAACAAGGAGGCCATGTCATTAGTTTTTCTTCTTTTATACCCTTTCTTGCCAGCCACGCTGTGGAGTACTTGGACGCGTGTGATGGAGCATTGTCCTGCATGAAAATCATGTTTTTCTTGAAGGATGCAGACTTCTTCCTGTACCACTGCTTGAAGAAGGTGTCTTCCAGAAACTGGCAGTAGGACTGGGAGTTGAGCTTGACTCCATCCTCAACCCGAAAAGGCCCCACAAGCTCATCTTTGATGATACCAGTCCAAACCAGTACTCCACCTCCACCTTGCTGGTGTCTGAGTCGGACTGGAGCTCTCTGCCCTTTACCAATCCAGCCACGGGCCCATCAAGACTCACTCTCATTTCATCAGTCCATAAAACCTTAGAAAAATCAGTCTTGAGATATTTCTTGGCCCAGTCTTGACGTTTCAGCTTGTGTGTCTTGTTCAGTGGTGGTCGTCTTTCAGCCTTTCTTACCTTGGCCATGTCTCTGAGTATTGCACACCTTGTGCTTTTGGGCACTCCAGTGATGTTGCAGCTCTGAAATATGGCCAAACTGGTGGCAAGTGGCATCTTGGCAGCTGCACGCTTGACTTTTCTCAGTTCATGGGCAGTTATTTTGCGCCTTGGTTTTTCCACACGCTTCTTGCGACCCTGTTGACTATTTTGAATGAAACGCTTGATTGTTCGATGATCACGCTTCAGAAGCTTTGCAATTTTAAGACTGCTGCATCCCTCTGCAAGATATCTCACTATTTTTGACTTTTCTGAGCCTGTCAAGTCCTTCTTTTGACCCATTTTGCCAAAGGAAAGGAAGTTGTCTAATAATTATGCACACCTGATATAGGGTGTTGATGTCATTAGACCACACCCCTTCTCATTACAGAGATGCACATAACCTAATATGCTTAATTGGTAGTAGGCTTTCGAGCCTATACAGCTTGGAGTAAGACAACATGCATGAAGAGGATGATGTGGACAAAACACTCATTTGCCTAATAATTCTGCACTCCCTGTAGTAATGACTTCATGAACTTCTTCACAAATAACATTTTAATCATTAGAGAAAAAATTACCAATAATCATCCCACAGATGTAATATTATCTACAGCTACTTTCAGTACCATTGATATTCATTTAGACTCTTTTTCTCCAATTGATCTTTCTGAGTTAACTTCAATAATTAATTCCTCCAAACCATCAACGTGTCTTTTAGACCCCATTCCTACAAAACTGCTCAAAGAAGTCCTGCCATTAATTAATTCTTCGATCTTAAATATGATCAACCTATCTCTAATAATCGGCTATGTACCACAGGCCTTCAAGCTGGCTGTAGTTAAACCTTTACTTAAAAAGCATCTCTAGACCCAGCAGTCTTAGCTAATTATAGGCCAATCTCCAACCTTCCTTTCATATCAAACATCCTTGAAAGAGTAGTTGTCAAACAGCTAACAGATCATCTGCAGAGGAATGGCTTATTTGAAGCGTTTCAGTCAGGTTTCAGAGCTCATCACAGCACAGAAACAGCTTTAGTGAAGGTTACAAATGATCTTCTTATGGCCTCTGACAGTGGACTCATCTCTGTGCTTGTCCTGCTAGACCTCAGTGCTGCGTTCGATACTGTCGACCATAATATCCTATTAGAGCCATTAGAACATGCTGTAGGTATTACAGGTACTGCACTGCAGTGGTTTGTATCATATCTATTTAACAGACTCCAATTTGTTCATGTAAATGGAGAGTCCTCTTCACACACTGAGGTAGGGTGACCAACTGTCCTCTTTTCCCCGGACATGTCCACCTTTCACGTTCTGTCCGGGGCGTCCGGAGGGATTTTCGAGGTTGATAAAAATGTCCGGGTTTTCCTATATTCCGACAGAGGACCCATGTGTGTGACGTCATCCCCGAACTGCTGCTTTGTGAGTGCTTGTTCTGCGCTCACCGACGGGACTGACAGCGCGCAGCAACGCTCCTAATGATGTTTAAAAGATCCCAAAGCGCAAGTACATCTTTTCAGACGAACTGCAAAAAAAAAATTCCCTCGTACCAACCATGCCCGGTATGCCCGATGGTAATTTTAAATTTTTACGGGTCAATGGTTTTGTTGTTGTTGTTGTTTTTGTAACGGTATAAACAATGAAAGGTGGTGGATTGGCCAGATGCTGGCCGATGTGTAAAAATAACTCAGTTGTTTGGTGGTGGCTAAGGCGGAGCTTCCACAGAGGCCAGCAGGTGGATGAGGGAAAGGGGAGGCAGGAGGAGCAGAGACCCGAGGTGGCCGCCGGTCCAAGTGTCAGGTGAACTGAACTTCAGGTAAGAAGTTATGACCTGCAGTCTATCTGGGTCAGATATAAACCAAGTTTAGTTTATTTTCGTTGTGCTGACTTTTTACAGTCAGTTACAATAACTCGTACTGCGTGCTAGCTAGCATGACGGAGTTTATATACAGCTGGGTGGGTGCTGTGATGTTACTGATGTTGAACTTTATTTTATTCATAAGGTTAGTTAGTAGAGTTGCCAACCGTCCCGTAAAAAATGGAATCGTTTCATATTCAGAGAAAATATTACGCGTTTCGTGTTGAGCTGAGAAGGAACACAGTTTGTCCCGTACTTCAGCTAGAATGGAAAAAGACACAAAGCTGGAGTTATTCTGTCTTTGCTGCACAGCTGCCTCTTCTTCTCTCATTCTCTCCCCTCCCTCTCCTGTTGCTACTTCAATCATGAAACTGATCAATGATCAGCTGATCGGCTTTTCTCTTGTTTGTTTATCGCCCACTTTGCGCCAGAAAGAGGAAACCAGTGGATGTCGCGCTAAACAACAGCAGCACGTTTAAGCTTGATCAGCTGTTGTTAGAATTTATTTAATATTAATTTCTAGTATCAGCTGATGTTTGCTGGAGCCACAGCTGTAAAGCTGCTGGTCATGATGTCGGTTTGGATATCTGGTGAGAGGGAAACATGAAGATGAAACCAGGAGATGTCCTTACTGAATCATCAGAGCTGAACAGGTGATGGAGAAACAGGTTTACCTTTTAGGTGACATGGATGAGTTGAAGGGAAGTTATGAACTGTTTCTGAGAGACAAATAACACCAGGATCCTTTTCTAAGTAGCTGACAGCTGGTAACTGTGCAGGGGCGGGTCTAGCAAAGTTTTGCCAGGGGGCCAGGTAGGGCATTAACAGGGAAAGGGGGGCACAAGGAAATACTTTTCTTACTTATTCTCATTTAAAATGTCTCGCTTTTAATAAATAATTATCTGAATCTTACAACCAAAGTTTTTATCTGATGTAAAATGTATAGAAATTATACATATACCAACAAGATGGTGTGCATCACTGTCACAACAGCGTTTGTTTTCATTCAAAAAATCGTAGAAATCAAATATGGTCACTGAGGTTAATTATGGAGTTCCACAGGGTTCAGTGCTAGGACCAATTCTGTTTACATTATACATGCTTCCCTTAGGCAGCATCATTAGAAGACATAGCATACATTTTCACTGCTATGCAGATGACACGCAGCTCTATCTATCCATGAAGCCAGGTAACACACATCAATTAGTTAAACTGCAGGAATGTCTTAAAGACATAAAGACCTGGATGGCCGCTAACTTTCTGCTTCTTAATTCAGATCAAACTGAGGTTATTGTACTCGGCCCTGAAAATCTTAGAAACATGGTATCTAACCAGATTCTTACTCTGGATGGCATTACCTTGGCCTCCAGTAACACTGTGAGGAACCTTGGAGTCATTTTTGACCAGGACATGTCCTTCAACGCACATATTAAACAAATATGTAAGACTGCTTTCTTCCATTTGTGCAACATCTCTAAAGTTAGAAATATCCTGTCTTAAGGATGCCATTTTATCTAGAAAATCTTTCAGTTAACTAAAAACAATTTTCTCTAAAACCTTGGAGAGTACAGGCAGCTTGGAAATAGGCCTATAATTAGCTAAAACTGTGTGATCAAGGCCAGGTTTTTTAAGCAGTGGCTGCACTACTACATGTTTGAAATTTGCAGGAACCACACCAGAAGACAGACTGCTGTTAATGATGTCAAGGACATACTGTCCTATACTTGGAAAACTTTCTTTAAAAAATTGTGGAGGAAAAGGATCCCGAGGGGAACCTGTGGGCTTAATATGGCGAACCACATCCTCTGAAGTGGAGAGCGTCACAAGATCAAACTGAGTAAAAACAGCAGTGCGAGGGTCAGAGACAGAGGGGTCAGAGTCAGGAGCTGTGATCAGAGCCTGGTGGTGACAACCTTTTCAAGAAAAAAGTTCAGAAAATTATTGCAAATATCAGGCGAAACTTCCAAACAGACATTCAGTGGAGTATTAAGATCTTCTGGTCTTAAATAACACACGTGGGTTATGACCGTTGGAAGAAATAATATTTGCAAAATATTCCCTTTTTACCTCTTTAACAGTGCTCTGGTAGCGATGCCAGCAGAATTTGAGAATTTGAAATGATGCATGCAGTTTATCCTTTTTCCACATCTGTTCTGCTCGACGACATTCCCTCTTAACAGCACGAGTGCTCTCATTAAACCAAGGCTCAGGTTTAGCCTTAGGCTGCCTGGTTTTTAAAGGAGCCACAGAGTCCAAGACGGGTTGACAGCAAGAATAAAACCTCTAAAAGCTCTTCTGTGTCAGAGTTATGTTTTCATTTTGACACTGTATTAGCACAACTGATCTAAACTCAGACAAAAACCATTAAATGGCTTTTTGGCAGCACCTGTAACATTCAGCAGTCGCCTCATTGTTCTGACACACAACACAAAACTATCCACTTCACTACACACTAACTACACACTCCAAACACGCTAAACGTCACAAATCTCTCACATCTCAAAACTTGCGGACCATGTTAATTCACTCATGAGCTGCTGTAACATGAATCCAAATGGTTGAATTGCCACCTCAGGATGTAGTCAAGTACTCTAGTCTTACTAATGACCTACTAATAGTATTCAGGTGTGTTGCAACAAGGAAAAATGGAAACGTTTCAGGACACTGCTGTATGGTGTTCATGCAGTTTTCTACCCCACATTTACAGCACGTCTGACTGCCTGTTCAGCATATGCAAAAAATATATGAGTTTAAGCATGTGATGACTAAGGCCTTCCATTATGGTGTTTGTCATCACATGTCACAGACATCTGGATGATCATCTGGAATAAACAAAAAACTAAAGAAAACTTGTGTTACTTCATCTTTGATCTTTATTATTATTTTACATTTTTCATTGTTTTCATTGTTAGGCATTAGGTTTATCTTTAGTAGTCCTTGCCAACTTCTTTCCTTCTTCCATGTTACTGTGTCAGCTTGTCAGCTTCTATTTGGGGTTGGGAGTGGAGCAGAAAGTAAGGAAATCCAAAGTGCCATTAAAACCAGGAGAGGTTCTTATATTTCAGAAGAAGGGATCAATTCAAAAGAAATGACCTCAATGCCATATTTTATTTAGGAACCCTAGAGAGCACTTTGCAAAATAACACATTCTTATAATTTCACCCTCAGATGAGCCAAGCTACGACTGTCAGGGAAGGTGATGTAGGTATAGAGCACGCGAGAGTGGTCAAGTAAATGTCTCTTGTCTAGATGAAGGCACAAGAGGGACCAGATTCAATCCGAGCAATCCAAATTCAAATTCAACTTATTCAGATTCAGTTTCTGATGGCACAAAGTTCTGCCCATATCAAATCAGCTACAGATGAACTCTTTGTACAGTTGTTCACGAAGTATGATGTTTATGTCAAGAACACACCGCCGAGTGTTTAGTGTGTTTATTTACAGGGACAAGAAAACACCTGGGTGATATATACAGGGAACGATGGGGGGAAATGGGAAGGGGGCTCCAAACAATCCAACACTCCTCACTCGCTCAGCTCAGGTCGTCTCTCCAAACACTCCAGGGAAGGTCTGGACATGAAGAAGGACGATGAACAGGATAAGCACATAAACGAGCTGAGGACACCGCGGTCCACTAACCGCATCCTTCAACAATCCAACAAAGAATCAGTCTCAGCCACCACCTTATGTAGCGGCCTCCTGATGACATAATGTGGGACAGGTGGTTGATTACTGCAGGTGCGTTCAGCCAGAGGCGGGAAGCTGCAGTAAGTCCCGCCCATAGACAGACAGACGGACACAGAAGAGAGAGACACGGGGAGAAAACAAAACCTGGAGCCAGCAGCTCAGGAGGACTGAGGGACCACGTCAGCTTATCAATGAAATCATTCAGAATAACAACAAGATTTTTTTTATATATATATTTTTGAATACCCAGGGATGGTGTGTGCTTTCAAAACACGTTTATGATCAGTTTCATACAAAGGAATGACATCAATATTTGAATGTGTTTGGGGTATTTTCCAGGTGTGTGACCCAGTATTTTCTAGTTTATGGACATGATGCTGTTTATGTTTACATACTCTGTGATTCTTAGGTTCATGATTATTTCTATGTCCTGTATTTGGTATATTTCATTAGTCTTCAGTTCTTCTCTTTGGTGTTCCCTCTCTGTCTCTCCCCAGTCCCTGTTTCAAGCTGGTGGTATCTTACTTCCTGTTTTATTTTGACAGTCTCTTGTCCTGTGTTCATTGAGTTTAATTTTGCTTCCCCCGTCTCCTTATGTCTGATTAGTTCCTCTTGTGTTTCACTTCCCTGATCATCCTGCCGTTTATTTATAGTGTGTTTTCCTTTGTCCCTCGTTGGCTCATCTGTTCATCTCATGTGGCCACGGTCCGAGTCGGTCCACGTGGCCACGGTGCATGTGCTCAGTGTTTAGGTGGGCCCGCACCACAGACCTGACAGTTTTACAGTGAAAACAACAGAATGCTGACTCTGCTGTTTTCACTGGAAGAAACGTTTCATCACTCACTTTCCAACAACTCACTTCTGGAAAAAGTCATTCTTATAAATTTCTGTACGACTGGATGGGCATTTATGTTGATGATATTAACTCCATCAGTATCAACAAAGTTAGCTTTGTTTACACCGTATTAGTGCTGTTTTTGCTACATCTCAATATACTTGAGTTTATTTTATTTTATATTTATATATCTTATATTTATTTTCACATTCCACTGTTCTTAGCTTCAAAACTTTGTATAATCTTTATTTTACAGGTATTTTTTAGACTTTTAGTTATCCGTGGCTGGTCTCTATATTTGGTTTTGTCTACTTTACCCAACACATTAGCAAATCTGTCATACAAGTGAGATATGATAGAAAGAATTTCCTCATATCCATTGTCAATGTTAAGATAGATCCACACACACTCACTCACGTGCACATGCATACACACACACATATACGTGCTCGCACATGCACACACACACACACACACTCAGTGCCTTAGTTTTGGAAGAGTTTGGGAGGGAATTTTAAGGCAATCTTGTCCCTGAAAATGAAGTCAGGTAAAGCTGGTGACTCACTCAGGGACATCATAGAAACCAGAATACATTGAGAACCTGTCTGTGTCGGCTCTCAGGGGTCCAGGACTTCTGTTTAGGTTCTGCAGTTCTAAGAGGTGATGTAACCAACTGCCGTAACGCCGTATGTCCCCGTCCAGGCAGTTCAACCTCCACACACACCTTGACCCGTGTGTGACCCATGTGCTGGGTGTTTGTATTTGATGTCTGCTTCTACTGCACCATTTAAACAACCATTTTACTTTGACGATCATTTCAGGCTCAGTTTTGGAGCCAATGTTTTGGCATTAAATTGTGTATATTCATCTCATTAATACTACAGTGAAATTATGAGAAGTCATGTGATTGATTATTGATAATAGATATTAAATTAATCTGGAAACTTAATATTTGCATTTTTGCCCCTGAAGAAGGTGCAGCTGTAGTTTGTTACTATGACCACTAGAGGGCAGCAAAGAAAGACACAGGAGACAACAAGAGACGTTTGATTCTCATTTATTATCAGCATGCATCTGATAATGATTCATATCAGGTATCAGAGTTTCACAAATTTAGTGAGACTTTTCCACACACTCACAGTCTGACTGCTGCTCTGAAACATTCATGTCATCTACTGATTCTGAAAGTTAAAGATTCTCTGAGATTACAAGAAAGAGAGAGATTTACTGCACAGGACGGATCTTCATGCTGATGGTCTTCAGGGAGTAGTCAAAACCCTTCCATTGTTTCCACTCCACACCAACACCATGGATAGTCCCATCAGCCCCCCAACGATAAACCCCGTTAGGGTTTGCAAAGTGACAGTTGTTGTACCAGAACGCACCCAGATATGTTTTGGCACAGTTCCCTGACGAGCTGTCCTGGTCTTCGTCAAACGTGCTGAACTTCTTTCCGTTGTGAGCACTCAGACTGTCTCCTTCAGAAACACAGATGAACAATCCCAACATTACCACTAATGCCAGTCAGATTGGTCAGCAGGTGTAGTGGGAGTGTTCTCAGTGGACCACGACACAGACTGGACTCATGATATGGAGAAAGAAGCAAGAAAGAAGAAGAAGATAGAGGAGATGGCTGACAAAGCTGGACTGAAAGCCAGCACGGAGGCACTAATCATAGCAGCACAAGAACAAGCTCTGAGCACAAGATCCATAGAGGCTGGGGTCTATCACACCAGGCAAGACCGCAGGTGCAGGCTGTGTAAAGATGAGACAATCCAGCACATAACAGCAGGGTGCCAGAAGCTGGCAGGCAAGGCATACATGGAACGCCATAACCAAGTGGCCGGCATAGTGTACAGAAACATCTGTGCTGAGTATAACCTGGAAGTGTAAGGAGCCTCGTGTGTGGATGAGAGGAAGAGAAGAAGGGACCCAAACGCAGGACTCACGGTGAGAGTTGATGGAGTTTATTATAGTGAGTGGGACGAGCAGAACATCAGATGTCTGACTGACTGAACTGAACACATTAATTAACAACATCAACAATGACACGACAACGAACTGGAAGGAGCTGAGGACTTAAATACACAGGCTGATGGTGATGATGAGAGACCAGTGAGTACACAGCTGAACATAATCTAACTAATGATACATGGAAATAACTAGAACACCACACAATGAGTGAGAAATAAACTGAACCTGACAAAACCAAAAACACTGGGTCAAGGAACCCTGACAGGAAGTCAAAATGGGAGGGTGGTCAAGGACCAATATCCACGCCTTTGTTAGCACTCGGCTGGATTACTGAAATGCACTTTATATTGGAGTCAGCGCATCATATATGACTCATCTACAGAGGGTGCAAAATGCTGCAGCTCATCTTTTAACTGACAAGAAAGTTTGAGCACATTTCTCCTGTTTTAGCTTCACTTCACTGGCTGCCCATTAGATTTAGGATTCATTTTAAAATTCTTATATTTGCTTTTAAAGCCCTCCATGGCCTTGTACATCGTATCTCTCTGAGCTGCTACAGCCTCATACACCCACCCGCTCTCTCAGGTCAGCTGCTCCTGCATGTACCCAGGTCTGGGTGTAAACTTAGAGGAGATCGTGCTTTTGCTGCAGCAGCTCCAAACTGTGGAACGAGCTTCCTTTAGACATCAGACAGGCCTCTCCTCTTCCTGTTTCTAAGTCACTCCGGAAAACCACCTCTTTACCCTGACCTTTGACACCACGTGAGATGTTGGTTTTAGTTTTAGTTTGTTTCAGTTGTTTTTAGTTGATTCTATGCTGTTTATGCTGTTCTATCTTGTTTTTTAAATACAGGGCTGTTTTAATTTTTTATGTATTACGTGTTTTATTTATTTATTTTTGCTGTTTTCTGTTATTCTGTTTTTGAATTATTTTCTCTACAGCACTTTGGTCCTGTGCTGGCTATGTTAAAGTGCTTTATAAATAAAATTGGATTGGACCGAGCTAAGATCCTGTAGGACTTCCAGATACAGACGGACAAAATGCTGATGGCAAACCAACCGGACATAGTGGTGGTGGACAAGCAGACGAAGACGGCCGTAGTGATCGATGTAGCCATCAGAGCAGGACATGAATCCTGCAGATTCCTTCTCAGCTGGTGATTGGACAACTTTAAATGCGCCTCAAAGATGTTATAAAGTGAGCATAACTTTTAACCTTCTCATTTCAGCTCCTCCCTATTAGGAGTCTCCACAGCAGATCATCTGCCTCCACCTCCACCTCCCAGCATCCTCCTCTGTCACTCCAACCCTCTGCATGTCCTCCTTCACTACATCCATGAACCTCTCTGAGCTCTTCCTCTTCTCCTCCTGCCTGGCAGCTCCGTCTTCCTCCTCCACCCTCCCTCCTCTGCACATGCTCAGACCCTCTGACGGACTCATGTCCGTCCAAACATCATCATCCACAGAGACTCCTGCCTGACCTCATCTGTCAGTCTGTCCATCATCACCGGCAACAAGAATGTGCTCAGAGCAGGTCCCTGATGTAATCCCACCTCTTTGCTTTTCCTCATCATCCTATCACTCTCTGAGTTTGTGTTAAACATTCTGGTCAAAATCTCCACTGCCCTCTTTCCTGGAAATCTCCATACCTGCACAGGTATGTCATCAGGACAGACCACTCTTCATCCTGTTTGTAGCTGCTTCCCCCTTAAGACTCCTTAAGACTTCATGCTGGAAAGACTAAAGGACTTACACCGTCTTACATCCCACTCATCGGAGTCCTCGTCTATTTAACCTCCAGCTTGTGGCCGTGCAGTTCTCCTGAAAATCTTATCAGCATGATGGAGTCAACAGTGCCCAGCACAGCTGAGGTAAGGACAGTGTTATCCAACACAGTGGAAGTAAGGCTTTAGCTTTGCGTTCTACTTCAACTTAAATATGTATTCACCCACCTGCCCCTCCATCAGTGAATCCAGACACATGTAGCCTGTAGCCATCAGACTCTCCATCGATGGAGAGCGAGGAGTAACGAGCAAACACCTTGTTTCCATTAAAATCCTCCATGTCGACCAGCAGCTCGTACCTTTTTCTCTGGGTCAGGTGGAAAAGATTCTCCAGACCTGAAAACAACCACAAACAAAATCTGAGTCTCATCAGAGGTTTTACTTTATGAACAGAGAGCTTAAAAGGAACCCTGACTATTATGACAAGTTACTCTAAATATGTTACAAATTATCTCCACTACATAAAACATACTTGAGAATAAGAAAAAAAAATTGTTATTCATTAAATCTTTGTTGTTTAAAACTATTTTGAAAACGTGGGAGTGGCCATGTTTTTTCGCACACAATGCATTCTGGGACGATGACGTGTTGGTTGTCGGCAGTAGGCGCTTTTATTTAGCTAACCTGTTTTGTTTTTTATAGTGTAGCAGCAGTATTAATTAACTTGCCTATTAGTGACCTGCTGACGACTTGGTAGACCGGCATTATACCGGTCATGGAGGCTAAGAAGGGCTTCCCAAAGAACATCTGGATTAAGACATACGGCATCAAAGTTGCATCGAGAGTCTGTAAAAATTACAATATCATAATTTCACTGTATAATAAAAATTTGAATTCTATTAATGTTTTTATCATGCGGCTATGCGATACCATGGATAGCTGCTGCCATAAAATTGAGCTCTTTACAACGCTCTGAGTCGCCGTTGCCATTGGCCAGCAGCAGCCGTATAGACACCAGTAGTTTTCCCTCACTCTCGCGTCCTCGTGTGACGGATTGTTTTCATCTACATCTAAACTAAGTACTGGTTGATTATTTTCACCCTGTCTCTCGGTTTGCTCTGGTTCAAACTGGAAAGGTTGAACAGAAGCCGCTGCTAACTGTGAACTCGATGCGGTGCAACCGTATGACATCCCTAACCAGAGTGCACTGAGAAGTAGATGGCGGCCAACTGGTAAATCGGTTTTATATAAAATGTGCTTAAAAGGAAAACATTTTAATACCACATATATGTCTTTGAAAGCACAGTACATATCTTAGCGCAAACATGTCTTAATAGCCGGGGTTGCTTTTAATGACTGATAAACAGCACCCAGTCCTCACCGAGCCAGTACTCCCCAGCAGCGTTACCAAAGCCCGTCTTGTACTGATCCCAGGGTCTGTAGAAGTTCACCGAGCCGTCCAACCTCCTCTGGAACACCTGGGGAGGAGGCAGGAAGGTGGTTACTAGCAAAATACACAACATTAAATGTAAATAAAAGCAAAGCTTTGAGAGGAATGAAGAAATTATGGAAACAAGGTGGTTGTTTTGTTTTAGTGTCTTTCAGCATGTGCTCCAGATAGATGGCAGACAGTTGGTGTTATAAGCCCCGCCTTCTGTTCAAAGATGGTCGCTCACAGTGGACATAGATGCTTCTTTCACTCCTCTTTCAAACCATCTGTCTTCTCGGTCCAAAATGTGAACACTGGCATCCTCAAAGAGTGACCTTTGTCCTTTAGATGCAGATGGACTGCTGAGTCTTGTCCCATGGAGGTGGCTCTTCTATGTTGTGGCTGTTTGGTGTCTTCAGTGTAGAGGTCTGAGCACTCCTCCCTGCATTGTTGAGTTGGTGTTTGGGATGAACCAGTTTGTGTCTGAGTGTGTGGCTGGGTACACTGGGATGTCGTGCTTGGAGAAGACGCTCCTGAGTTTCTCTGATAAACCTGCTACATGAGGGATGACAATTGTTCTGTTTGTTCCTCTGATCCTCCCTAGTTGGTGTCTGACCTTCATTTCTGAGCATCTTTTCTGATTTGATGAAAGACCAATTAGGACATGTTTTAAGAGCTTCCCTTCAGGCTTAGAGGGAACGTTTTCTGCCCGGTCCTGATTACTCCAAGTTTGTGTTCCAGAGGGTGGTGTGAGTGAAAGAGGAGGTACTGGTCCGTGTGTGGGGGCTTAATATTAACATTTCCATTCTCTTCAATGTGAACAGCACAGTCCACTAACAGCTAACTGCTATCTTTGTGTCTTCCTGGTGAACTTTATGTTTCTGTCCACTGAGCTGATGTGAGCAGTGAAGGTTTCTACTTCTTCTGTGTCTGTGAAGGTTCTCAGCCATCCAGCTCATGGTCATCTAAGGAGGTCGGAAAGAAAAGCAACTGGACTTCTTCAAGTCTTCAAAAGTCCAGTTGCTTTTCTTTCAAGGCCATAAGACAAACCGTACAGCTTTCCACAGATAATGAACACACACAGCAGAGCCAATCAGTGACACATCCCAACAGTCTGCTTCAAGAGTTACAAGAAGTGTAATTACTTTCCTGCAGATACTTACTGTCCACTGTTCTTGTGAGTCCATGTGACAGTACACCTGCGCACACACACACACACACACACATGTCTGGTTTGCTATCCTGGTGGGGACATCCCATTGACATAATGGTTTCCCTAGCCCCTTACCCTAACCCTAACCATTAAAAATGAATGCCTAACCCTAACCCTTACCCTAAACCTAACCATAACCTAATTGTAACCCTGACACTAAAACCCCATTTTCAGTGTGAAAATTGCTTTCAACCCCGAGGGGACCTGGATTTTGGTCCCCACGGTGCAGAAAGTCCCCACCAGTATAGTAAATGTCAGATTTTGGTCCCCACCAGGATAGTACGAACCCGTACACACACACACACACACACACACACACACACACACACACACACACATTACACAAGTATCAAAAAGGAATTAGACTAAATGTATTCATGGTGGACGTTTCCCACTGTTATTAACATGTTATACACAGTGTTGGGCAAGTTACTTTGAAAAAGTAATTAGTTATAGTTACTAGTTACTTCTTCAAAAAATTAACTGAGTTAGTAACTGAGTTACAATATTCTAAAAGTAACTAATTACTAGGAAAAGTAACTATTTCCTCACTGTTTAACTGTCCAGGGTATAATTGGCTGTTTTTGACTACTTTGATGTTTCCTGTATATTTCACCTTTAAAATTATTTACTTTGCCTTGTTTGGTATCATTCTTTTCAGCACAACCTCACCTGTCTGAATTTACAGTTATTTTTTCATTTTGACATATTGTATTAACACAATTGATCTAAAATCAAACAAAAAACATAAAGTCCAAGTAGAAAAAGTTATATTTTTTACTGTAACAACCACAAACATGTTTAATGAATCATTTTCACAACTTGAAATGCAAATATAAATTGTAAGTTTTAAAAACCTATGCACAAGTTTTGCAAACAACAAAGTTATTTGCAGCTATTTGTCTAAAAATGCAGCCAATGCATTTTTTATAACCACTTCAAACTATTTACAGAACAATCAGCTGTTCTGCATCAAATAAGATGCCACACAAATTATTTGTGCCACTCCAATAAATAATTTCTTTCAACTATAAGATAACGGAGCACATCACAGCCTGATACCTGCAGGTCTGACAGCAGCAGCTGTGTCACTGCTCCTGTTTTCACCTGGAGTGAGCGTTTACACTGTAATCTGCCTTTGGTGGCTTTTTGGGCAGCAACTGTGACATTCAGCAGTCACCTCATTGTTCTGACACACAACAAAACTATCAACTACACTGCACATTAACAACACAAGACAACACACTAACTACACACTCCAAACATACTAAAGGTCACAAATCGCACATCTCAAAACTCGCTCTCTCTCTCTCTCTCTCTCTCTCTCTCCGTCACTCCTAAATCTTCCCCGTCTTCCTAAACAACCAAATGTCATGTTGCTGTATCATGTTTTGATTGGTCGACATGGTGCATTTTTCCACCAAACCAAAGGGGTATTTTTTATTTTGTTTCTTTTTCTTCTGGTTGCGAGCAGAGAGTGCTTGCTAGCGCTGTCCTTAGACAGTAAACATCATGATAGTGTTCATGACTCTGGTTTTACGTGACCTATCAACACAATTTAAAAACTGCTATATAGTATCTTGTTGCTAAGTCATCTTAAATTGGTCGTGATTGGTTTACTACGACTACTTTATTCTTCCTCAGCCAATCAGCAGCGATTTTTTTCGCCCCCCTAGCTCCCAGTATGCTGAAGACAGGTTCAACCATCTGTGTGCTGAAAAACAGTAACGCGTCCGCACTGCATTAATGTGTTAGTAACGGTAACAGCACAGTAATAATAGAAATAGTATTTAGTTAGATTACTAATTACTAAAAAAATGTAACACCATAAGTAACACTTTCAACGCTGTTATTCCCATCACTGGTTATACACGCATTATGCACTAAATCAAACTGTGAGCCCCCTGGTGGGCTATGAAAGTACTGCAGTCGGACAGTCGAAAGAGGTTTTTCACACCACATAATCCTATTTTTCATTAAGACAGCTTAATTTAAGCTATATTTTTCAAAGATGCACTTTTGGAAATTTTATAAACTTACAGGATAAGATGTAGTTTTGTAGGTTGAATCAAATGTAAAGAGTTGGTGTAAATGTTATAGGATGAAATCATTTGGAAGCACTGCCATTTAACATTTTGCTTTGTACCGAGAACTGTGGTTTGACTTTTGTACATTAGTTTAAATCTGCCAGAAAAACGTTACAAAGGAAATACTTCATTTTCCAGCTGTGTTACGATCAGAGAGGGATATGATTAAAGGATTGGTCGGGGTGCGGCGCTCTGAAGTTTGAGAACAGCAGCACTAAACAATCAGCTGATCTTCACAGGAAGTTGTTTCCAGTTTACCAGGACAGCAGACGTGGCTCCGATGGGATAGATGGTGTACACGCCGCTGGGTCGGCTGCTGTCTTGGCTGTAGACGTCGCTGCAGTCCAGAGGGAGGAGGAGAGGAGCACAGCTGCTCAGCAGAGGAACCAGGAGGAGGAGGAGGACTGACAGCAGCTGGAACAGATGTTTATTTTACTTTATTTCAGTCAGACATCATGTGGAGCTGCAGCATTTCTGTTTTTGCCACACAGGCAGGAACAAGAACAAGAACTGATAAATGTTCAGTCAGTTTGAAGATATAAAGATACCTTCATCATCGGAGGTCGGCCTAAGTGATCTGATGAAATCCTGATGACTCTGAGCTGTATTTATAAGCAGAGATCAATAATTACTGATCAGCCAATACAGTGAAAAGCATGGTTTAAGATAGATGCACAACAGTGTGTGGACAGATCTCCAGATCAAACACACTCACCATACTGAGCAGAGGAGCACCAGTGGGTGTGGATGGAGGTGAGATCAAACACTGATTTATAAAAGACTTTAAATATGTCAATATGTGTTTACAGGAAACGCTGGAAATAATTTGATGGTGATTGTTTTACTTTAGTGTTCCTCAGCATGTGCTCGAGAGGTCATACAAGGTTTCCTCTTCTGAAACTGTTGGGAAACAGCTTTGTCCTCTGTAACGTGATATAAAGTTTATCCAGTAATGACTCTGTCACATCTGCCACAAGTGGAGAGAGTGTGGACCCAAGCTCAGACACCGACAAAGACTCAATCTAAAAAACGTGCCTTTAATTATGGGGCATAAAAGATAAACAACAGTGCAGGAAGACAACGACTAAACTGACAAAACCTAAAAAGCAAGAATAAAGAAACTGAAAAACTGAGACGTGGGAAATACAGTGACGATACGCAGACGATCCAGCAACAAACAGGAAGACAAAGGGCTTAAATACACAAAGGAATGAGAAACAGGAGGAAAGCACAGCTGGGAGTAATCAGACAAGATAGGCAGGAAGCAGAACTGAAAACACTGTCATAGCAAACAAGACTGTCAAAGTAAAACAGGAAACAGGAGACAATCACAAAGACACGGACCCGACTGACTGAGGAGACACATGAAGAGCACAGAAGCAGAAACCAAGAGACTAGAAATGAAAAATAATAATAAAACCAAAAACTATTAATAAGAGTCGGTCACTGACGCAGGACCGTGACAGATTAAATCAAGATTCTGTTCCTATTGTTCTTTCCATGATTCTATTTTCTCTTAATCTATATTCTATTTTACACAGACGCACACAGACACACACACACAGATCACAACAAAAGCAGATGTAAGCACTTCATGAAGAGGAAACGATCTCTGCAGAGAGAGTGCGGCTGAATAAAGAACAAATTCACAGAGAAGCTTCTCCCGCTGATTTTTTATGTCTTCTTACTTTGGCAGGTTTCTCCTCAGCCAGGCTTCCAACTGCAGCTCCCGTCTCTGCTCCGCAGTCCGAAGGCAGCACAAGCTCAAACAGGGTGGGGAAGGTGGAGGTCGCACTTCCCAGAAAAACCTCTGACAACAGAGGACCAAATAACTTCAGTTTGCAGGGTTGAGAAAAACACTCAAAGCCTTTCTCACTGTGTCAGTTTTCACTAAGGAGTCTCCCTCAGACCTGGACTCACAGCACTGGTCTGTAATGGGGGGTTTGCTATCTATAAGAATAGCAAAACCTCTCTCTGAATATTCATCAGTAAGAACAACCCCAGGTTTCTCTTCAGCACTGTAGCCAGGCTGACAAACAGTCAGAGCTCTGTTGAGCCAATCATCCCTTTAATGTTAACTAGTAACATGTTAACTAACCTTCAGCCAAAGCGTACATATTTGTAAAAAGCTGTTATTCATCCCAGAAAAAAACAAACAATCCTGTAAATGTTACTGTGAAATACAACAATAACAGAAACGTATTGACAGTTATTAATATGTTATTAACAACAAAGAGTTCTTAGATGCCAAACTAATAAAACAATGACAACAGCTGAACAGATTGGAAGAGAGCCGATAAAGTAAGACATGAGAATCAATGTGAAAATTAACAAAAAGAATCAAATAAAATAGAGATCAATTATAACAGAAACGACTACTGATTACATTATTATTATCATTATTATTATTATTATGATACAAAAATGAACCTAACATTAGTAGAATGGAAATTTTTAAAAAACATATGAAATGAGGAAATGTGTGTGGTGTACGGTAAATACAGAAAAAAGGACACGTGAACGTTTGAGTAGAGAAGATAGAAATGTGGGTATAGGAAAGGACAAAGGTCAGGAGAGCATCAACAGATGGAGCTCAGTCAAACATGGGAGCTGTATCTTATCTCATTTACTTGAAAGTTGGTCTTTCTTGAAACTCTACAGTTGTTCACAAAGTATGATGCATTTGTAAATATCAGTTTATCAATAATTTAGACTAACAAGATTGTCTTTAAGATTTTTGAAGGTAAAGGGAGCTGTGACACTGGTGTGTAATTTGAAAACACATTTATAATCAGTTTTATACAAACAAATGACGCTGATATTTTAATGCATTTAGGATATTTTCCAGCTATAAGTGACATATTTCATATGTCGGTAAAAGTTTTACCAACAATATTTTTTACAGGTATTTTTTAGAGCCTTGGATATCCGTGGCTGGTCTCTGTATTTGGTTTTATCTACCTTACCCAACACGGGGCAAAGTCTGTCGTACCAGTGAGATATAATAGAAAAAAATTCCTCATATCTTTTGTCAGTGTCAACATAAATTTTGCTGAGTTGTTAGTTCATTCTTCTGTAGGAAGACCATCTCATATCTATCTCAACTGTTTATTTCATCCCAAAATCAGATGTGACAAACAGACAATCAGTCAGATCATTATTTTTAATGAGACCATCGGTTATATTTGTGAAGATATTATTAATGAGTGTAGCAGTGTTTAGTTATCCTACTGACACATGTGATAAAACTCAGTTATTTCTCTTTGCCTATACAGATTAAAAAGATCTATATTAACGTCGCCACAAGCAAAATTCTGCTTATTATTACTAATTACATAATAACATATATATTCTTCCATTTTGTTATTGTTATTTTTCTATTTCGAACAACAGATATTCAGCAGCTCGGCGCTGACACAGGGCGTCATATATGAAGCCACGCCACCACCCTCTTTTTGGTCCGGTCATGTGACCCGGGCTGCTTGGTTCGTCTTCACCAGCTCTCAGTGCAACAAGGAAACAGTTCACTGTTAGGTAGGTAGTCAGGATTTTAGTAAGATTCATACAGAAACTTCTACTTGAAATGAATTACTGAGAAATCTGCTTCGAAAGAATATCAAGTTTATATGAACAATATGAAGAAATAATATGAAGCTGCTCTTCTGAAAAGTATCTACACAGATGATTTTTAATGAGATAAAAGTGATTTTCAGGATGAATATTATGTTCAGAGCTGTGCTGCTCACTCTAGTTTCTTTCCTGGTGTGAAGGTTTGGATGCAGTCAGTCCTTTTCATGTCCAATCCTTCATTTACATCCACACAATGATAAAGTTTGAACTTCTTAATATTCTGCAAGTTCTGCAGATTTACTGCACAGGACGGATCTTCATGCTGATGGTCTTCAGGGAGTAGTCAAAACCCTTCCATCTGGACCACTCCACACCAACACCATGGATAGTCCCATCAGCCCCCCAACGATAAACCCCGTTAGGGTTTGCATGGTGACAGTTGTTGTACCAGAACGCACCCAGATATAATTTGGCACAGTTCCCTGACGAGCTGTCCTGGTCTTTGTCAAACGTGGAGAACTTCTGTCCGTTGTGAGCACTCAGACTGTCTCCTGCAGAAACACAGATGAATAATCCCAACATTACCACTAATGCCAGTCAGACTGGTCAGCAGGTGTACTGGGAGTGTTCTCAGTGGACCATGACACAGACTGGACTCAAAGCAGGTTCAGCTCCCTGCTGAATCCTGTATGTCTCCGCACCACCTGATCTGTGGTGGGATACAGCTCCAACCTTTTTATCTGTTTCCATGGAAACAGTCAGCAGAGCCCTCGGTGAGCGAATCCTGTTTGAACAGCATGAAGATCACATGATGCTGTAATGACATCATCAGTAAATGGAACAGCTGGAACGTCTCTGGAACTAAACTTGTTGGAGGTTTCAAACTAAGCTTAAACGGGGAACCAGATTTAAGACCTGACACTTATTCATCTCTCAGAGTCAGAGCAGAATATTTCCCCACCTGCCCCTCCGTTAATGAATCCAGACACGTGCAGTCTGTATCCGTAGGACTCTGGATCGATGGAGAACGAGGAGTAACGAGCAAACGCCTTGTTTCCACTGAAGTCCTCCATGTCGACCAGCAGCTCGTACCTTTTCCTCAGAGTGAGGTGGAAGAGCCTCTCGAGGCCTAAAAACAACCAGAAACATGCACAAGTCTCTGATATGTGAAGCTTCTCTGGTTCCACATGTGTCCACAAAGTCACATCAGAGTTTCAGCTTTGCACTTTGCTCACCGAGCCAGTACTCTCTGGCAGGGTTACCAAAGCCCATCTTGTATTGACTCCAGGGTCTGTAGAAGTTCACCGAGCCGTCCGTCCTCCTCTGGAACACCTGGGGACGAGAAGGTGGATAACCAGCTGGACATACACGCCATTCAAGACTAGTCAGAACCACAGACAGGTACCACCAACGCCCTGCGACTTTAGTTTGGACATCGTGCAGACAGCTGGGCTGATTCCTTGAAGCCTCCAACAGTGAGTATCTGGAAGCCTGCAGCAGTGCAGCCAGACTCCTGTTTGCAGGTTTTCCCCACACCGCTGCTCCTCTCTACTTATTACAGAGAAACTCTGGGTTTCTCTCAGATGACAGGAAACAGTACATTTACAGTCTTTTACACACTTTAACTGTTTCTACAGCACTGTATCCTTTCTCCACACACGACCATCTCATGTTCTCCACCATCAGGTCATCATGAGCTTGTTCTGATCAACACCAGGGTCAGTGCTGTTCCTGTTACTGAGCTGGTCGACCCCATTATCCCAGATTTGGGACACGGTGTTTTTACAGAGTTCAGAATGTTTTCTTTGCATAAATAAAATTTCACAAGCAACACACTAGCCTAGTATATGCAGTGTTATCGTTATTTTACATGTCAACAAGGATTTGTGGCTCACGGTGCTCTCTCTTTGGTGGAAACTGGGTCCAAGTGGCTCTTTGAGTGTTAAAGGTTGCAGACCCCTGCCTTAGGCAGCATCATTAGAAGACATAGTATACATTTTCACTGCTATGCAGATGACACACAGCTCTATCTGTCCATGAAGCCAGTTAACACACACCAATTAGTTAAACTGCAGGAATGTCTTAAAGACATAAAGACCTGGATGGCCGCTAACTTTCTGCTTCTTAATTCTTCTCAGTCCAACAAAAACACGTTTGTACTTCCTCGAGCGCTGCTATAAAACTACAGCAATAAGTCAGAATTACTGACAAAACAGCCCAAAGTGAGTGTGTACACTTCAGGTTATTATAGCAGCACAAACACTGATTGATTGATTGATTGATTGATTGATTGATTGATTGATTGATTGATTGATTGATTGATTGATTGATTGATTGATTGATCGATCGGTCGGTCGGTCGGTCATTAGGGTATTGTGAATGTGGAACACCGGACTCTTTCCTAAAGCTGAACCTGTTGTGGTTTGCAGTGACTGGGATTTAAAGTGAAAAACACAAATAAACATATGAAGGTCTGAGTGGAAAGTAAACCGCTGACAAACAGAAACACCTGCAAATGATTGATGTGCAGTTCTGCACCTGGACTGTGCTGCAATGTGCACCCAGAACATGTGTGCTGTCTGACGCAGGCCTTACTTTCGGTTTCACACTACATTATCTGTAATGTTTTGTACTGTGTGATAACTGTAAGGGAACAGATCAATACATGACTGCAGACCTCGTGGGGCTGATGGTCCAGCCTCTGGCCCAGAAACAAATTTCCAGACACGTGCAGTTTGTAGAATCTGGGCCACCCGCATTGAGTGTTATCATCTCGCCAAAGCACTGTTATCAGGTGAAGTACCAGTACCAGGATCAGTAACTCTGTTAGTGCTGGCTGCACGTGATGACCCGCCCTGTCCTGACTGGTTGATGCGCTCGTTGGTGGGCGCTTTCTTGGGGTCGTTGTACTCGGTCAGTTTCCTTTTACCCTGAAAACCAGCAGACATCCAGCTGTGAACAGCTGTTTAACCCTACTGACAGTACTGACCTTCCAGCAGAAACAAAAACGTGATCTCTGAGTACCGTCGGGCTCCGTAGTGTCTCTGTCCCCATCTGTCCGACGTCCTCGGGCTGTTGCTCGGGTTACTGCTGCACAGCTGACCGTACTTAACAGTGTCACACACCCACAAAACAGCTGGACACACACAGATTTAGACTTTTATGTGACACAACCTTAAGGTTTTCAGTTAGGAGAAAATAAATAACCAAAATTATTGCATATTTATTCTGACCAAATATTTTCATATAAATATTCATATTCCCTTATTATTCAAATGCAGAGTTAGAAAACAAACTCAGATCTTCAAACAATTACAGATAAAAGTTTATGACATTTCTGAATAATCCCAAAACCTCGAGGAAAGTTTGATGTTTGCACTGTGGGGACCTGACGTGTCTCCCTGTCCTCAGTGAGTCCTTATGAGCAGGTCCCCAAAATGTCACAAAGGTAAGTTTATGTTTGTAACAATGAAAATTGTTTTTAAACACCATCATCATTATCAGGCTTGCATGTTAAAATCTAAAGATTATTTTTAACAGGTTTATCATCAGTGCAGAGCAGAAAACTCACCCAGTAAAACGACGACGCGTCTCATCTTCAGGTCTTCAGATTTGATTCAGATACTGAGTTTCTGCTGTTTCTCTCTCAGCTTTTATAGTCTGAATGTTGGAAACACCAGAAAACAAACACAATTGAATTATTTCACGGGAAAAACATCTTCTTCCTTCAGTGATGCTGTAAAATCATAATCTGTATTGTCTGAACAGAGTTCAAAGGTCAGAGCTGCCAGTAAGACATTAAAGTCGTGTAAAGTGTGTGGGTGGATGTGCTGCAGGAGCCGATGTCGAACATGGAGGAAAGTTTGGCGCTCGTTACTCAGACCAGACTGAGACCAGTTAAACCTCGAGATAAAACAAGAAACCTTGGGCGTGTAAAGCTACTGTGACCAGATACATGCTCCAAGTTAAAGCTAGCTGGCTAACTCCCCTGTCACGCATCATTAGTTACTCGCCTTTGCTTGTTACAGTCACCTGGATAACGTGAACTTTAAGGTAAACCAGCCAAATAACCCCTCCATCCATGATGCAGTTAGCCCACTGCAGGGTAGCATCGCCACACTGGGTGAATCTGCCACAGACACAAATCATCACGTTGTGATGAATCAGCTGATCTCAGACCAGCAGACTGTTGTATTTGCTGCTTGTTTGTTCATCATTCTCTGTTTGTACTTTGCATGAACTTTATTCTGAACCTTGGACCGGCTGAGTCGGCCTTTGGGCCTCTCCACCACACACCACAGGATTCCCTTCATTTTACCAGTGGAGCCACAACAGAAACCGGATCAGGACAAAACCACGTCATGTTTGGTCATTCACCGGAGACACCGGGAACGTTTGCACCGGTGGGATGAACCCTTCCTTAAACCCTTTGCCCTTTAACCCTTTGCCCTTTAACCCCACTCAAACAGGCTGCAGCAGCTTTTGGACACACACATTTATACACAGCTGACGGTCAAAGGGCCCAAACTGTTCCAATGTGTCTGCATGCACGACACTGCACAACCCTGCAGCCCACGCGTTGTTAATCAGTCACTGAAATGTGGTTGGTGCACGGTCCAAACCGCATGACAAAGTAAAAGCATAGTGATGATTGCTCACAGCAGGAGGCCTGACACTGTTAACATTTACAAAGATCTGAAGTGCAGCCACACGGCCAGCAGTAAGGTGTCCAAAGGGCCGAGTCGCTGCAGTATCCACACAGAGAAGCAGGTTTTATGGTTTTATTGAACTGCTCGTAATCAGACACAGCCGGCACATCACGAGGCACGTGTTCGTGGAAATGTCACGTTTTGAACTTGGCCCAGTTTTTCTAACTCGTGTTTATCCTTCAGCCTTATCGTGAGCTGACTGAATTACTGATCTAAACCTGGAAAGCCGGATCACAACATCCTGGCTCTCATCCTCCAGCGAAGATGGAGGCCGGTCCTCTTTATTTCTTTACAGCTCTGACTGAGAAACAGAAAGAGCAGCTGACACTGATGTTATCGAGGAAAACACGTTCCTATTGTGCATACACAGTTTGCAGTAAAGTGCAGTCACACGTGTACAAATGCACACGGATCCAGATGTGAGCTGTCTTTGCAGTTTGCACACATCCAATCCAACTTTATTTATAAAATCAAAGCACAAAGTGCTTTTCAGTAAAACACAGTAACATACATTAAACAGACAAAGAAAATTAAATAACAATAAAATGAATAATAAACGAATAAAGAAAGAAAGAAGATTCAAACGGACTAGGAGCTGACTCTGGAGAAAAGCCTAATGTGGAGGGGCAGCTTATTCCATAATCTGGGGGCCACAACAGCGAAAGCTCGACCCCCGGTGTTTCAGTCTCGACATGGGGACCGCGAGGAATGACTGCTCAGTCGATCCCAGAGACCTCTGTGGAGGTGCAGAAGGTCTGCCAGGTAAATAGGAGCCCGGCCATTTAAATCTTTAAAAGCAAACAATAAAATTTTAAAATGAATTCTAAGATAAACAAGCAACAAGAGGGTAATGTGCTCGTGTGTGTTCCTGTCAGCAGGCGAGCAGCAGCATCCTGGGCCATCTGTAAGCGTGACCGTGAGGCCTGATCAGACCGACATAATCTGCATCATTACTTTTTCTCACCACTGTATTTATCTGTTGGTCCATGTTAAGAGCTGTGTCAACTTTCACTCCAAGGCTGGTGACGCTGGTCTGATGGTGGCACACCAAATATGATGACCTCAGTCTTGTTTTCACTCTAATGTGCTCATTTGCACACGTGGCTCATGCACCCAGGTGTTTCACAGGTGATCACACTCAGGTGGAGGGCTCCACCTGCTGGCCATCTCTGTAGGAGTGACAGCTGATAACACTTAACACACCAGAATATTTACTATTGTCTGAAATGTTATTCATGTGGAAACCAGTGAATTAATGAACTTTGTACATTTGATTATCACAACAGATTCAGTTTCTCATCAAACACATTTCGGTCCTTCTGTCTCAGATCCGCGGGTTTTTAGAAGAGTTATATTATTTATATTACATATTTATATTAAATTTATATTACATATAAAAGCCTTTAAACTTGTTTGATCTTATTTATCATGAAAAAGAAAGAATCTGAAATTTAAGACAGATACATCAGAAATATCAGAGGACTTTAAAAAACAACACAAAGTCCAGCAGGCCATTGTTTTCATTTCAATGTGTCTTAGTCACAAAAATTATTTAAAAAATACTGTTTTTATTCAACTTTCATGCTCTATTAAAGAATACCGCAGACGGTCGTATCTGTCTCAGATCTCTACATTTTCATTTAAAGTCTGGACGTGTCAAATTTTAGCTTCTGTAGAATTACAGGAATTATTTTACGGTTACTGTTCATAACCATCATCTTTCTCATTGCATTAATTATCATTTCATCAACGCATTTATTGAAGTTGCTGGCATTATGTTATAATTTGTATTACAGGGGTTATCATAATCACATATTAACATGTTTATTACAGGTGCAGTTACAACCACTTTAAATCGTTGAGTTAAATCTATAATCTTAAAAGCTTATATGCTGAGTATATTGTTACAGTAAAATAGTAGCTGAGCAAAGGCCTCAGTGTATTCAGCAACATATTGCACTAGAGTTTACTTGACAACAGGTGACGGAAGGAGGACAAGTCCATGGGGACCTCAAAGGCCTGAGATCATCACCATATTCGGAAGAGGAAGAGGCAAACAATGTTCTTAAGATGCAAATTATGTGCTTGTAAACGCAAGAGGGGGCGTTATAATACCCTGATGTTATAAAAGCAATCTGAAGTGTATTTTTGAGCGAGGTTTACAACTGATATTTTGCAGTTTACTCCTCCCCACGCTGCGTGTATTCATTAAAATCAATTGTTTGGATCATGCTCTTCTGGACCGTCATTGTTTTACTCTCGTCCTCAATTTCGGACCCATAACACTTCATATATCAACTATTCTGTTCAATATTTCTTTTTTAAAGGTCCGTCGGTACACAAATGCCAAGAAGGCCTCGGGCAGCTGACAGCAGACAGTGAAGAGGAGCAGGTGGAGGACCTGCGATGGACGAGCAGGCCCATCGACAGAGGGAGTGATGGAGGCGCCGATCAGCTGCAGGCCCATTGAGGAGACACACAGTGACATACAGCAGCTTATACGTCACAGAGCTTTCCCAAACGCTGCTCAGAGCTCGAGGCTGCGTTCATGAGACGACTGCTGCTGTCAAACTCAGAGCCAGCAGTCTTCAGCCTCTGTAGGACTGAGCACCAACTGTCCCCAGCTTAGATTATTAATATTCTGCTACATTATTTTACATTTGGGACATTACTCAAATTACTCAACTAATCAGTAACACATCAATACCACTGATCAGCTGACAAACAGGTCATGGGAGCAGATCAGAGGCACTGACGAGGTAAGCGGCATTATTTCATATATTTAGGAGAAGAAACTTTAACTGAAATTTAAATCTGAAGTACGTAAGAGCCTGGATCCGGATCAGGGTCGGGATCTGGATCTGGAAATGAGCCATTCAGACGCAGAGAAGATCAACTTCATCTGTGAAGCAGCATTTCATCTGGTCCAGCAGGGGGCGCCACAGCTCCTGAGAGCTCCTCAGTCTCACTTCAGCCTCTTCTGGAGGAAGCTGCTGTTCTTTACATTCAGCTCTTTCTTGGAGTTAAAAAGTTGACACCTCAGCATTTCCCAAACTTCAAAACTGGCTCTGGTTCTTTTTCCACCTCCCCCTCTGACAGTTCTCAGGACCTAACAGAACCAGAACCTGAGGCGTGGCCATGACAGAACACCTGAGAAGAGTCCACCGTGGACCAGGCCTGAGCATGGACCAGGTATAGATTAAAGAAAACACACAAACACAGTCCGGGTCCTGGTCCTATTCTTTGTTATGGTCCTGGTCCTAGTCTTTGTTCTGGTCCCAGACTTTGTTCTGGTCCTGGTCCTAGTCTTTTTTCTGGTTCTGGTTCTAGTCTTTGTTCTGGTCCCAGACTTTGTTCTGGTCCTGGTCCTAGTCTTTGTTCTTGTTCTTGTTCTTGTTCTGGTCCCAGTCTCTGTTCTGCTTCTGATCCTAGTCTTTGTTCTGGTCCTGGTCCCAGTCTTTGTTCTGGTTCTGGTCCTAGTCTTTGTTCTTGTTCTGGTTCCAGTCTCTGTTCTGGTCCTGGTCCCAGTCTTTGTTCTGGTTCTGGTCCCAGTCTCTGTTCTGGTCCTGGTCCCAGACTTTGTTCTGGTTCTGGTCCCAGTCTTTGTTCTGGTTCTGGTCCTAGTCTTTGTTCTTGTTCTGGTCCCAGTCTCTGTTCTGGTCCTGGTCCCAGTCTTTGTTCTGGTTCTGGTCCTAGTCTTTGTTCTTGTTCTGGTCCCAGTCTCTGTTCTGGTTCTGGTCCCAGTCTCTGTTCTGGTTCTGGTCCTAGTCTTTGTTCTGGTCCTGATCCTTGTCTTTGTTCTGGTCCTGGTGTATAGTACACCCTTGGGTGTGACACACACTGGTTGCTGTAGAACACACTGTGGTCTCTCTGGCCTGTCTTACTGGAAATGCTTCTTTGCGTCACCCGACACCTGAGACATCCTCTCCTCAGTCGGCCCCACCCACCCCTGGCCCTGGGGGAGGTGTGGGTGTGGAGAACTAAGCGCTCCCTTCGCAGCAGTGCTCTTTGCTGACTCTGCTCTCATCAGGTCCAGGCTGGGGGCCTCAGGGTTCACACAGTGTGGTTAATGATTGAGGGGGGGGGGGCGGTCACTCATTGATCGCAGGAACTTTTAAACCCACAGACAGAATTAGGGTGGCGGAACTTCACTGTCACTCCACTGGGACTCTACTGGGTTCGACTCAGAGGAAGATGAAGGAGACTTTTATTCTCCTGGAAACAAACTGAACGTCTTTCTTTCCGTCTTCTGTCCCTCTGCCACCCAGCTTCACCTGGCCGATCTCCACCCGTCATTGGAGGAGGGCTCAGTGCACCTGGATACCTGATCACCTGCGGTCCAAGCCACACTTTTACCTTTGTTTTTGCTGTTGTGAAGCAGCTGACAGGCTTCAGGTTTGCACCAGAAGCTCCAGGATCAGCCTCCGTGGTAAAGCTGCAGCGATGGCTGCTGGAAAGCAGCGGGGCGGCCGGGGGGGGCCTCCGGATGGCGGGTGGGGGTGGGTGATTGTCGGCTGCTGCTTCATGGTGATGGTGTGCACGCGTGCAGTGACCAGGTAACGCTCACACGCGCATGCTCACACGCGCATGCTCACACGCACACGCACTGGTCTTTATAGCTGTGTGAGGACCCTTGCAGTCCGAGGCGCTTCACCTCAAAGGACTTGGTGCACAGAGCGCGTGGACGCCCACACCAACACTGCACACAGCCGTGTTAGTGTAGCTACAGATGATGGTGTCCATCAGACTGGCTGTTATATCGGAGTTTACTGATTTGTGCAAACATAAAAGAGACTGGCAGGAATCGTTTCTGTTGTTTTGCATTTTGAGGTCACTTTGGGTTCATTAAGGCCCTGATACACCTTTAAAGAGGCACCTGAGTGTGTATGTGGACACATTTAAAGAGATCAAAACATTTTCAGAAACAAAATCTTCCGTGAAAAGAAGAATCAAAGACATGCAGACAACATTCCTGTGACATGACTCAGTAACGAGGACTTCAGGGCAATTAGAGCGATTGGCAAACTCAGTTAAAGCAGAGCGCAGTCAGCCTTTAACCATTCAACAGAAAACGGTCCAGAGGTGTGGCCTAAAAAATAAAACCAGTCTTCTCATTGTGATACAGCAGCATGTTTCTCTTTGTTACACAAGCAACAAAAAAAAGGAACATTGTGTACTACTTAAAAAAAAACCTGTTGGAGAAACATCTGCCAATTACTGAGGTTAATTAGTGACGTGGCTGCGTGTGAAAGAGCGTCTGAGGCCTGAAGCTGGGCGGAGTTCAGCACTTAGCCAAAGGATGTGTGGGCTAGAGTTCAACAGCCTCTCAGAACCACTGATTCTCAATTCTACAGAGCAATGAGAGCACACAGAGAGCTGCTGCATGTTGGTGGCTGGTGTTGCTGGATGTTTGTTGCTGGATGTTTGTTGCTGGTGTTGCTGGATGTTTGTTGCTGGCGTTGTTGGATGTTTGGTGCTGGTGTTGCTGGATGTTTGTTGCTGGTGTTGCTGGATGTTTGGTGCTGGTGTTGCTGGATGTTTGTTGCTGGCGTTGCTGGATGTTTGGTGCTGGTGTTGCTGGATGTTTGTTGCTGGTGTTGCTGGATGTTTGGTGCTGGTGTTGCTGGATGTTTGTTGCTGGTGTTGCTGGATGTTTGGTGCTGGATGTTTGTTGCTGGTGTTGCTGGATGTTTGTTGCTGGTGTAGCTGGATGTTTGTTGCTGGTGTTGCTGGATGTTTCTTGCTGGTGTTGCTGGATGTTTGTTGCTGGATGTTTGTTGCTGGTGTTGCTGGATGTTTGGTGCTGGCATTCCTGGATGTTTGTTGCTGATGTTGCTGGATGTTTGTTGCTTGCATTGCTGGGTGTTTGTTGCTGGTGTTCCTGGGTGTTGGTGGCTGGTGTTGCTGGATGTTGGTGGCTGGTGTTGCTGGATGTTTGTTGCTGGTGTTGCTGGATGTTTGGTGCTGGCATTCCTGGGTGTTTGTTGCTGATGTTGCTGGATGTTTGTTGCTTGCATTGCTGGGTTTTGTTGCTGGTGTTCCTGGATGTTGGTGGCTGGTGTTGCTGGATGTTTGTTGCTGGTGTTGCTGGTACTTAGCATCCAAAGAGTTAAAGAGTATGAGCCTCAAACGTGCCTGACAAGGTCTACAGAATTCATCCTTCTGCACAAAAAGATGGAACTTCTGCTTCGTCTCATCCACCATCACACGCATCCACACCATCAGTCCGAACACCTTGCATTATGAGCGTGCTCAGTAGAAGTAACTTATAATTATATTGGGCGGCTGTGGCTTGTTTGTTAGAGATGGTCATCTGTGGGACATGTCTCGTTTGAATGAAGCGTGTAAAAATTGAGACTGAGTAAAAAAGCACTACAAGTACCATCACACCAGCTAGTACTACGTGTTTATGATGAAGTATTACACTCTGCAGGTCAGGGAATAATAACAATAAAAACACCTCACAGGTATTTTCAGCGACATACAGGGGTGTGTCTACAGGGGGGCATGGGGTGTACACTATTTTACACTGTAGTTCCTCGTTATTCTGCAGATTAAGATTATTAATAAAATATTTAATAATCCGTTATGTTCTGTGCTTACAGAGTAACCAAACCAGCATCATAAGCATGTTTACCACAGGCCCGCAGAGCAGCAGTGAGACCAGGCAGTAATAATCAAACCAGAACACACAGATTCAAAAACACACCATGTTTCTCATTTTAACACGTGACACTGATCTGAGAGCAGCGGCTCTGCAGAGAAGCGTCTGCAAAGACTTTAAGTTTGTATTCATGCAGCATGTTCCTGCACACACACGTCGTCAACATCTAATTATGTGTGTGTGTGTAGCTGGTCTCACTGGGAGATGGGGGCTGTGCATCGGGGGGAACTAGTTTAATGGGTGGGGGAGGCTGAGCCGGCATTGGCTGCACATGGTCCTAGTGCCTGCAGGCTCCTTGTTTCAGGTTCAGTTAATCTGAGTACTCAGATTACTTTTTCCTTGTAAGGAGTAAGCTGCATGACCGGTTCTCCCTCTGAGATCGCTAACGTCTCCAAACAGCCTCGGCCGGTGTTTGCTCACCATCTACGTTGTTCCAAGCTGAGAGCGGAGCTCTCCAGCAGGAGAGCGTCTTTGTATGTGAAGGATACGTGCAGCTCAAAGACTCTGGAGCTCTGCTGCTCGCTCTGCGCTCGGGGGATTTACAGCCCCACACCTTCTACACCAAACACCTGCACCGCTGCACCACCAGCAGCGTCTGTCCCTGTGCACCTCACATCCGTGTAATGTTGAAGACTCCGCCCCCTGAGGACGGCAGAGCGGTTGACATTTTAGAAACGCTCTGACACTGATGTCAGCCAGCAAAGGAAACCTATTTCCATCCAGTGATTAGTGAAACTCAGCTGTGATTCCTGGGTGGAGGCGTCTGACGGAGGAATCCTCGGTGCTCGCAGTGACCGGCTCGTCTGATGTTATTCTTTCATCCAAACAGGAAGTTTACCGGAGGCACCGGGTCTGCCGCTCAGCTGTGGCCTGGGCCCCAGGGCTGAAGGGGTTAAACACAGAGACACGCGGCGTCCTCCTGTGACCTTTGACCCACATTTCCTGCTCCAACTGGAGACCAGCGCCGACTGCTGCTGCAGCTGGAAAACTTCTCAGAAACGTGTGTTCAGAGCTCCACCTCTCCTCCATCAGCTCGCTGCGAGAGAGTGTGTTTGTGCGTCTGTGTGTGTGTTATGTGCTCACAGTAAGGCCAGAGAGCCGGCCCGTCCTCCATGTTTCTCACTGCAGTTATACAACAACACATTAATCCTGAAGTTATGTGACTGGCACACATTACATAACACACACACACACACACACACACACACACACACACACACACACACACACACACACACGCGCGCGCGCGCCTGCCCTGCTGGTTAACGGGGACCTTCTCTCTGCTGATAGGAAACAGGAACAGGATTTCTGTTCTGTTTACTGACAACGCTTTATTTACAGGAAGTCCCGCCTTAAACCCTCCCCTACTACCTGTTCTGAATCTAATCAGCATTAGGGAGAATGCATGTTGAAGACTCAACTTTATGTCCATCTTTATGTACAGTCTGTTTTGGGGGGAGAACTACAATTCCCAAGATGCATTTAAATGGTAAACGGCCTGTATTTGTATAGCGCTTTACTTAGTCCCTAAAGACCCCAAAGCGCTTTACACTACATTCAGTCATCCACCCATTCACACACACATTCACACACTGGTGATGGCAAGCTACATTGTAGCCACAGCTGCCCGTGGCCGCACTGACAGAGCAACAAACATCCAATCAGTGAGCTACAAAGTCAGCTGACTGCAAAAGATAAAGAATGATGGGTACTGTAGTGTACTGAAGCTTTTTTCAGAGACAGTCATGGTGTATCTTTGTAGCGTGTCTTTGCAGCCGAGCATCAAACGTGGGGGCAGTGTTAACCCTCTCTTGTGTCTGCAGGTGTGTCTCCATCTTCTTCGTGGAGTTCCAGGCTCACTTCGGGGCCGACTATGCTGCCACCGCCTGGATCCACAGCCTGCTGGACTGCAGCACCATGCTCTGCGGTGAGTACCGCCTCTCAGACATCACAGAGTGGTTCTTGTGGTCACGTGAGGCTGAGCGTGTCTGTGTGTGCAGCTCCCGTCGGCAGCCTGGTGGGGAGCCGCTGGTCTTGCAGGGCGGCGGTGGTGGTGGGGGGCCTCCTGGCCTCCTGCGGCCTCCTGCTCAGCTCCTTCGCCACCAGCCTGGAGGTGCTTTACTTCAGCGCCGGGATCCTGACAGGTCAGACTCAGACGTGTCTTAAAGCGGCATGCTCTTTATCATGCTGACGCGTAAAACCTGTCCGCAGGTCTGGGCTTCGCCCTCTGCTACACCCCTGCCATCGCCCTGGTGGGCTGTTACTTCCAGCGGAGGAAGGCGCTGGCATACGGCGTGGCCATGTCGGGCAGCGGGATCGGGACCTTCGTGCTGGCTCCGGTGGTGCAGATGCTCATCCAGCTGTACTCGTGGAGGGGGGCGCTGCTCGTCCTCAGTGGCTTCGTCGCAAACCTGTGCGTCTGTGGGGCGCTGCTCCGACCAATAGCACTGCAGGAGGAGCAGTGTGGTAGGTGTTCTCGTCAGTCACATGTTCCCTCAGTGGGTCAATCAGAATCAGACTCACCTGTGTACTCTGGTGCAGGTGACATCTCACAGCAGGATGTGGATAAACCTCCCAAAGACTCTGTGGACCTCCTAGCTCCGCCTCTTCCACCTGGAAGCTCCGCCCCCAGGCTGAGGAGAATGTGGCGCCTCCTGTCCTGCGGGGAGTACCGCTTCCTGCTGCTGCCTGACTTCCTGGGTCTGGCTGGGTCCTTCCTGTTTCTGGCCAGCGGATGCAGCCTCCCCTTCGTGTACCTGGTGCCCTACGCCCTGAGTGTCGGCGTCA